>NW_024884142.1:64981078-65257760 GCF_019232065.1 Centrocercus urophasianus
TGCTTCTTCATTTAGCAACCCGTAGACCACAGCCTCTCTTCCTGAAGAAGGCTGCTTCATTGATTTCAGTGAGCACTCCAACTCTCTCCCCACATAATTTAACCACAGATGTGGTTAAAATTATCTCCATGTACAATCTTGGAGTTAAATATGACCTTCCTGGTAGCAAACCTGGTTCATTGAGTCTTATATTTTATATACTTCCATATGCAAAATATAGCTTCAAAAAGGTATATTTATCACATTTTCAGTAAAAATAAAGAGAATAGCCACAATTTCTTATCCTAAAATAAAACCTGCTCAGTCTTCAAAATGTTCTGTATGAAAATTAAACAATCAGCTTAAGTTCTATTTCCTCTTCCCTTCCCAAGAATAATATTAGTTTCTGCTTCCGCAAAGCTCATAGCAGGAGCCAGGTAGAGCACATTAGAGAAGAAATGATACAGTGGATTAGGGTTTATGAAGAGAAGAGGCAGTGCCTGCTTGGTCTAACCACGAAGCATTGTCTGGCTGAGGTATGTTTAATCTTCTGCTATACAGACACCTACTAAGCAACTTATCTTCTTATGGGACATTTTTAATAGCCTTTTTAGAAGCACTGAATAAAGCTTTTCTCAGTGTCATGCAGTGATCCTGTTTACTGCAAACTTTTCTGGACACTAGGGGTGCACAGACCTCAGGAATTTCACGTTTAAAATAAATATTTGCTCACTGTGATTTGGTTAAAGTCTGAGGCAAAGCAGTGATCCAAATCAACACTTCAAGGAAATGTAGGTCTCATTTAAACAGAAGGAAAAGGAAACAAAGTCTCAATCCCTACTTATATCAGAAGCATTCTGTACAATACACAGGGACATCCACAAGTGCTGGGGTGGAAGTACCCAGCTGGTAAGCTGGTTTCCTCCATGGAGCAGATCTATTTAATTACAGATGTAAAGCATCCTTGACCACTTCATACACAGAAATCATGACCAAGCCTGGGACAGCATCTTCCTCATCAAAACAGAAAGGGTTTTTATGTAGTCAGCTTTTTTTTCATCTTGCATCTGTTCTAGGGCCAAAAAGCAGCCAAAAAAATCACTGGATTCAACTGAGCAGGTTGCCTTTACCTCACTTTATGCCCTGGGGAGAGCAAAAACTTGTTACATTGATTGTTTCCTCTGCTCCCTTTTGACACCTTTGAAGCCAACTCTTGGTGAAAGTCTACTGCTTTAATTTCCACGTCCAAAATGGGAAAATACTGTTGTTGTCTCCACCTCCCAAAGCTTATGCAAGATTTAATTCATCCATTTATCTGTTAGCTCCTGTTGTAAATGGCTTTGGGTATGCGTAAGGCCAGGTTAGCTTACCCACCTGTCATTGTGGTGCAGATATGTGTCATCCTCTTGTAGAGAAAATCTTGCGCACAATCCAGTGCTAAACTCTCAGACCTTTCGGAGGGAGTGAAAAATTTTGCAGCACTTAAAAAAAAATACATTTCTCTTTCGGCATTCTCTAATATGCTCATTCCTCATAAGCATTCATGATGTTAGTTCTGCTTGCCTTGCAATCTCAGCCATGAGTAAAATGTTGCAGGAGCTAAAATAAAAGACCTCTCTGCACAGATCTGCATTTGCATTTTTAGTACCACAGTCCATGTGTGCTGAGGCTTCCTCTGGAAAGCTGATTTACTGTGAGGAGTGTTTTTTTTCCCCTGCTGTGTCTTCATCTTTACCACTTATCATGCTCCTCAATGCTAGCCCAGGAACTGCCTAGATAACAGCAGGATGCTGGTGGGATTGTGCTCTGACACGTACCTGGGGCTGGGGCTTCCAGCAGTGCCTGGAGGAAGTGCTCATGTGAGAGAGCATCTGCAATGGTTGCTTTTTGGCTGCAATAATGGTAAGGGCACAGGCAGCTGGTGTAACCAGCAGCTGGCTGGAATGTGCTGAACTAGGTTCTCGTATCGGCTTGTCTACAGGTCTGCTGAGGTGACCAGAATCCTTTGTGAGGTCTTCATAGACCTTTGTGCTTGATGCGGTTTCTTTCTTCCATCCCAGCACTTAAAAAGAAGGAAAGTAAGTGTAGTGTTTTCAATCAAAGTTATTCTGCATCAGTACTGAGTTTTACAATCATCCTTCTTGTTAGCTTCTCCTAATAATGCTACCAAGCTGAATCCTTCACCACGCACATGTGCACATGCATAGTCTCCACCATCTCCACTCAGGCCTCTGATTGCTCCATGACCTGGATATAGGGTTCTAAATGGATATTAGGAAAAATTTCTTCTCTAAAAGAGTGATGAGGTATTAGAAATGCTGTCCAAGTAGAGTCATCATCACTGGAGCTGTTCAGGAAAACTGTAGATGTCTCACTCAGTCACATGGTCCAGAGCAGCCACAGTCAGGAGTAGTTGGTTAAACTGGATGATCTTAGTGCTCTTTCCGACCTTAATTATTCTATGATTCTACGGTAAGTTCTCCCAGAAGCACAGCAAGGATGTGGTAACAAGGTTTAATTCAGTTTTATTTCCAGGAGAAGAAAAGTTTGTGGCTGCTTTTGGAAAACATGTTAACCCGGTGTTGCTTTTGAGGGTAGTGGACTGCAGAGAGGAAGAAGCAAAGACTGGCATGGGGCCACCACACAGAAGGGTTGTTCTGGGGCTGGGGTTGGGGATGGCAATGGGGGTGGGGATGGGGATGGAGATATCTGTGCATATATCAGCTTCCTGTGTGTGACGGACAGTGCCCAGTTCTCTGTGAGAGGAGGGCTGTGCCTCTTGGGCACCACACATCTACAGGGATGGGCCGTGGCTCCTGGCAGAGCTCCCAGAATTTGGCTTGTTCCCATACAGCAAAGTCAGGGAGCACTGCTAACACCCTGAGTTGTCTCAGGAACAACTATAAAACAAAAAATCTTCAGCTGAAATTACTGCTAGGAAACTTGCTCCCAAGCAGAATATGTTTTTATGTTTCTATATTTAAGATAAGACTGAAAAGAAATTCACTGACACACGGAAAATGTCCAAGGAAATTTTGATGCACACTAACAATGTTCCAATTAATTAATAGCAAGTGACATAGGGAGGCCACTTGCGATGCGGGACCATCTGCTTGGCACTGTGGCAGTGTTGTGGCATGGGGCAAGGGAACTGTGCGTAATCGAGGGCTCCCCGCTGCACTTTGACGCAGGTGGCTCTGGAGCTGTGAAAGGAGATTTTTGAAGGGCACAGGAGTTTACTAATTAAAAAGATAAATCTTGTAAATTGCACTCCCATAATTATATTGTCAGTGCAGCAAGCACAGCTAAATTAACTTACAGGAGCATGGCTTTTGCCTTGTCTCCAATGTTTACATACAAATCCCTTTGTGTAGCAGCCCCTTGGCTGCTTTGCTGGCTTGTTCAGTACCATATGTTTTACCCTGTACACTTCAATGGGCAAATCCAGTCTTCTTGATAATCCCAGTAACCACATCTTTAAGTCCAGAACATTGATTTTGGTCATATGGTTCCCTATTTCCCCAGTGGAGGGAGATTCTGACTCACTGCTGGAGCTCAGATTGACTGTCGGGACTCATCTTTTCTCCTTAAATAATTGCGTTTGTTATTTTTCTGCTGCAGCAACACCCTCAGACCTTCATTTCTTTTGAAGCTCAGCCCTGCCAGCCCACTGTTCATCTCTGTGGCTGGGGATTTGTGCACACAGCTCTCTGAGGCCATTCAACTAAACTTGGCAACAGGTTGCTCTATAAGGAACAGTTCTGCCAGACGAAAACTGGAAAATTTTCCCTTATGAAACAGAGGAAAGGAGAACATGACGTGACAGGTCCAGTCTTTCTGGGAACACTCCATTCCAGAGTTCAGCGGAGCAGCCCCAGCTGTTTGCCACTACCATCAGCAGCAAATGATGGGTATAGGCCTGCCTCCTGCCTCCCTGTCTCCCATAAGCAGCCTCCCATTGGAGCAAAAAGGGAGCTGCTGTTTAAAATTCACATTAAACTATGCAGGGTCACTGTCTGTAACAACATGAGGGGTTAAGAGTCACACAAATTTCCATTCATAAGGCTTTTAAGGGTCTGTTGATAGGGAGGAGCCCTTCATTTTATGTCACTTCACAAAATACAATGTCAGTGCATCAGCAGCTTGGTGCTCTTTGTATATCTTTGCAATTCTTTCCCCTCTGAAATGAAACAAAACCAAAGCAAGGTGACTCCCGCTGTTTGCTGGGCTCAACACCCAGCTGCATGCCATTCTTTAGACTTTTTTCCTAAGGCACTCACGGAGCAGGATCATTATAAAGAAGAGCAATGTGATCACCACCTTCCCACTTAACTGATGGGAAAGTCTCTACATAGCACGCTTCATTTCCCTTCATTTCCCATAACCCCACAGACCCACATCAGGACAGAGCTGCAGAAGTAACTGCTGTGACTGAAGACCCACACAGTGACCAAATCCAGCCCTGTGACAGACTGAGGTGAGGGAATTCTTTTCTAAGGCAAGTGCTCACATGCAGAGGGATCTGTATGCTCCTGTCAGCACTCTGGTAATACAGTTACCATCATCCCCAATGAATGGGAAAAAAGGAGGAAGAACCATCCTCATGCTTTTCTATGCCCAGTACTATCTTTTGAAACCATGCATTTAAATACTGTGTCAAGCCTAAGTGTTCTCAGACCAGATTTCTTGTTTGGAGCATTGCTTCTCCACTATCATTCCATTCATTTTCCGTACAATAACCCTGTCAAAGGAAAGAGTGACAAGGTTACATGCCTTTCCTGCTTCAGGGGCCTCCTAGAGAGAGCATTTTACTCAAAGCTTTACTTTTTAGCATATCATCCTTCTGCTTCTTGAAAAAGAAGATTTGTGATTTTTTTTTTTTTTTCCTGAAGCAGGAGTGTGACTACGTTGCTGTCATGGAGCAAACTTCCCTATGGAGATCCAGGGGATGTTGGATGTCAGCAGGGCAAAAGCACAGTCACCATCTCCCTCTCCCTGAGGGGAGGCAAGACCACGGGCTGTGAGTTTAGGGAGAGGAGGAGGAGGCCTGCCATGCTGCAGGTCTTCCAGCTCTGTCTCCCAGCACCTCCTGGTGATGCTCATGGTGTGAAGACGCAACAGAGCTGCTGGAGCACCGTGGTACACCATGGTGGTCTTTGTGAAGCCCTAAGAAAGGGTTTCAAGTACACAAAAAGCTCTTCCTTGATTATGACCATGGCTTTTATTTGTCAGATCACACAATGAGTCTGGCTCTTCTGAAGTCTATTCAGTTTGCAGCCTGCACAGTCACAGCTCCCAAGCATCTAGATACGTTGTTGTGCCCCTTCTCATAAAGCTTTTTTAAAGATCAGCACAAAAGAGTCTGGAATGTGCTGGAAATCTGTGCCAGAGCTGGCATTCCGGGTAGAGAAAGGCAGGAAACAGAATTGGTAGTTTAACTGTCTTGATTTTGTAAGCACAAAACCACATATGCCTTTGCTTCACTTAACCAGCAGCAGAATGCTGGAAAACTCTTTTTTGCATCTAATATATTTCTTGCAGGTGTGCAGAGCTCAATAATTAAGAGCAATGCTGTATTCAAGACACATACAACAAATCTTGATTACTATAGATGCTTCTCTTCAATTTAAATCCAGCTGAATCTGTACTTAACAGGTTTCTGTGTTATTGCTGTTGCAATATGAAGATTCATGCAGCTGTGAGGACCAAGGACTGGTGGCTGACAGGATGCCTTTTCTTTCATATTGTTTCCTCCTTGCTTCTGCCAGAAGCCCACACATTTCTCTCAGAGGCGAAGTGCAAGGGCTGCTCCAAAAGTAATGCTTCCTATTTTATGATGTTGGCCCATGATATCAGAGGCAGATGTTGGTGCTATGGCAGTAGAGATTGAACCTTCTCACCAATATTCTGTTACATTTTGTTACCTCATGACAGATGTCAGCAGAGGGGCAGTCTGAAAAAATGACATCTGATGTGGAAGTGCATATGAAACAAAGATGTGGCATTGAATTCCTCTGTGCAGAAAACACTGCACTCACTGACATTTATGGACAATTGCTGAACATTTCTGGAGACCAAACAGTGAATGTGAGCACAGTAAGTTGGAGGGTGGTGCATTTCAGTAGTGGTAACAATGATTGGAAGGATAAACCATATATTGGATGGCCATGCACAGTTTGTCACACCACAAAGTGAAGAGCATCTTGATCAGCTCATCCACAGATTAGGATCAGGAAACTGTGTACAGAATTGAATATAATCTTCAATACATTGGAAACAATGATGACAACACTAAAATATCACAAACTTTGTGCCAAGTGGGTTCCATGAATGCTCACCCATGAACAGGAAGAATGCTATGAAGTTTATCAGTACCTACTGAATCAATACAAGACTGAAGGTGACAATTTTCTGGATTGCATCATTACTAGTGACAAGACTTGATGTCACCACTGCATGCCAGAATCAAAACAATGTCTATGCAGTGGCAACATGTGAATTCCCCAACAAAGAAAAAAAATCTAGATGAAGCCCTTAGTGGGTAAAGTGGGCAGATGTGCACTGCCCTTTGGGACAGGAAAGGGAAGAGCCTTATGAATTTCCTGGAAACCAGACATACCATCAACTCTTCCCACTACATCACAATGCTGACTAAGCTCCAACTTCCAGAGTCAGGCCAGAGAAGAAGACAAACTTTCTTTTGCAAAGCAGGAGAAATATTTGTTGTACACTGCAAGCGGTCCTATCCCTAAGCCTCAGATGCAGGGTTCCGCAATTAAAACTTCAGTGGTCTGTGGGTAGTGTGAGTCTGGAACAGCCCAGCACGACTCCAAGGGAAATGTGCAAGGAGATTTGACTGGAAGAAGAGACAGGGCGGGAGGGAAACTTGAAAGTTTACATGCATATATCCCAACACGAAGAAAAAGAGGATTTAGAGCACAAAGTCCAGGTACTCAAACTCTAGAAAATGCTTGCATAAACCCAGCTTCTCCCTTATCTTCACTTGTTCATAGCGTATAATTTCTAGGCACATTTATTCGGTCCCAGTAGCACGTAGGATGTGAAAATTTGTGGATAAATCATGACTAAGTAGAGCAGAAGTCTCTTCAGGTGAAGATTTATAATTAAAGAGGTGGGAAAGGACTTCTGGAGGAGAAAGAGCAGTTTCCTGGGAACTGTCTGAACACTGCTCAGGAACACAAGATGTGAGACAAGCTTTTGCCACTAGATCCCTGTGTAAAGCCGGGTAAGTCACTTACCCAATTTCTTGTTTTCTGCATATTTAACATGAAATTTGGGTTAGTTTTGAGGCATAGGCAAGCCCTTAGAGCCATGAGGTTTTCCTTCCTTCTTGTCCTTTCTCAGTTACAAAGGAAAGAAATTCATTGATGTCTGAGGTCCTCCCATACCGTGGTGGTAAGTCTCTTACAAAAATCTGATGGAAACACATAGCTCCAGCTTGACAACAGTGCTTACACAGCAAACTGCAAACAAGGCAAGGGGCCATGTACCCAACAAAATAGCAGCCAGCCACTGCAGAAGCCAGCTTTGTGTTTTCTGTACACTCGAGCAGACAAGAATGAGTAAAAGCAATGTAAAACCTCCCTTCCTTGCAATGTCTGCAGTAAATCTGACTTTGGTGAGAAGCCTGGAGCTCTAGGCTCCTGACTTACTTTGTTGACAGGCCTTTTCTTCTCCCACTCCCTTATTTGTGTACCTGGATCCATCATTTCTGCTTTGTCCAACCACTCTGGGGCAGGGATGGCACAGGGTATGGCTTACATTGATGTAGATATGAGTGCAACAGCCAAAGCAAGTTCTGGGACTATTCTAATGCATATACTAAATGACTGAAATAATGTAAACACGTACACAAACTTCGTTCCAGTCTTCTCTCTTGCTTGTGCAGTTTCCTCTTTGCCTACCCTTTCCCCTCTCTGCTTTAATGAGGCTGCAGCTCTGCAGTACTTTAACTCAGCTTATCTCAGTGCTCTGGCTTGCAGCCAGCCCCAAAATGCCTTCTGATGGGAGAACTGGCAGGGCGTGGGCCTGCAGTGAGGGGGAAAGGGGGGGTCAGGGTAGCTCACTGTACTTCTTCCAGGCAGCTAGCGGTGATCTCCTGGGCTCCTCACATAACATCTTGCAACACTCTTTCCTCCCATGCTCCCAAAATCTCCAGAGCTCCCTCTAAACAAAACTCCAGACAAGCAGCCAGGGAGGCTTTTCAAGGGCTGTGCGTGATCTGAAGTGGAAACAACAATTTGTCTGCGTTTCCCAGGGGATCAGGGCGTGAGAGATTTCACATTAAAGAGGAGGGCAAGCTAAGGCACATTAACAAGAAACCGCCTTTCCCTTCCAGATTATCAGCAATAAACTGTCCCCTCATAGTCCCTTGCTGCCCACCTGCTTGGACATGCTTCCCTGAGTGAAGTTGGCTATGCTGACTTTGGGAAGCCATGTTGCTGAAATGCCCTGTGCTGTGTTTGGGCACCACTGAGAGCTGTGATGGTGTAGAGTGGCTCTATTCTTACCCAGTCCCCAACTTTGGGATGGATTCTCAGAAGTACCTATCGGCTGTGATTTAAAAACCAGCAGCCTATATTTTCTTTAAAATTCCCCTCGGCACTTATTGTAAACCCTCAAGTTTCTAAATACATTTGAAAATATTGGCCCAGAGGTGCTTAAACAACAGCACCCTGTACCTTGGGTAGCTCCCACGCGTTTTGCAGATTGACCCTTGCCAGCTCCCAAAAGCTCTGCAATGCTTTGCCCAGGCTCAGATTTTTAAGGAAATAAAACAGCAGCTGAGAACATCAGTTACAGCAAGGATTGTTTTGGCAACACACAAAACTCTGGATTAGGTCATGCGCAAATGGCATATGTGCAATTACTGCTTTAGTTACAGGCTGAAATGTGGGTATCTCACACAAAAAGGACTTTTTATTTTTGGACTAAGTATTTTAAGAGGTTTTTCAGTTGAAACGGGAGAAGAGGGAGACAATGTGAAGGGGTTATCATCACATAATGAAGTGGTCATCCTGTCATGACACATGTCCCTCGTGAGAGGCTGGTGAGGAGCAGGGGAATATGGTAAGGAATTTCTCCACATCCCCAGACACAGGCAGTGTGCACACTAGCTTGTGCCTCAGGCAACAGCAGGACCCCACTGTGTGTGCTGTTCCTCCCAGAGGTACTATTAAAGCAGCCTCTCTTACTAGGAAAACCTGTGGTTTTAAGCCAGCAGAGAAGCTGGCAATGTAAGTCAGGAGAGAGGAGTAAGATCCCTTTGCATGAGCAAGGAAGAACTTTTGCTTTCTTCTCCCTGAACAGCAAGGTTGACCTTGCACAAGGGGTTGCAATGAGGTTTTGTGCTGCTTTCCTTTTTTTTTCCAGATTTTCTTATACAGTGGCAAGGTCCAGATCACACACAGTTTGCAGGAAGATCCATCATATGGATGGTCACGCAGTCAGGCCTATTGACTCACTGCTGCTCCTCTTGTGAGCGATGCCTACGTGCTGTAGATGTCCTTGCCTCAATTTCTGTGGCTGGCCAAAGCCCTGCCAGGAGTGATGGGCTGTAGAACCTGCAAGGTGGGTAGGTCTTCCCCCCCACTGCCCTCTAGCTGTTCATTATGGGGAGGCTGCAGCTGGTGCAGGCCTCAAGCTGGCCTCCAGCCATCACCACAGCCTTAGTGAAATCATTGCCTCAGCAGGATGGAAATAGAGTGGATGGTGGTGAAGCACAGAAAACTGGGAGATTTGATTCCAAGAATAATTTCCTTTTATTCCTTTTTCTCTCTTTTTAACAGAAGTATATTAATGGCAAATATCCATGAAGCTATTGTAGCAGATATGAGCCAAATATACAGCAGAAATCTGCGTCACAAAACTATTCCTAGCAAGCGTTGCTTCTGTCTTTCCTTTCATTAAAGGTATCCACCAATGTCCCTGCCTGCCTTTGAGCCATTCATATGGGGACTCTGTTCTTCAATGCAAAGCACAGTGATGTATAGTGGAGCACAAGATCAGGCCCCTAGGAAGTGCTGGGTTACAGGAAGAGAGCAGGGAACAAGGGTATGGTTTCAAATCCTGTGGGGGCTGCTGCATGGAAAATGCGTCTCATTCAGTCCTGATGGGAAAGGGACAAAGGAATTGAGGTGTTACATAGAAAAGTGAAAGTGAGAGAAGTGTTGTGTGAAATCAGGACTATGTCACAGCACCTCCTTAGGATGAACTTTCCATTTCATTTTTTGGTTATCTGTTTTTCGGCCACACAGGTTGCAGTGATGTACAGCCATAGCAGTGTCACTACCTCTCTTGCTGAGGGGAGCTGGTCTCCATCCCCACAGGCTTACAACCCTGCCCACCTGGGTGCTACCTGCCTCAGTGGTCCTGTGCAGACCCAGGATTCTTGGGAATCACCGCTGACCTCCAGGGATCCCGCACAGACAGCAAGTCCCACTGTGAGGACCACATGTAGAAGAGACCTGAACAAATAAGGGTCAAGCGACTCCGAGAGAAGAGCAGCTTAGCAAGTGTCTAACTTAGTAAGGGGACACAAATCTTCTGTTGGGACAATGAAGGTTCTTTTTTCCTTACGGCTTCACACAGAACACCACTGAAACTTCACAGAATCAAATTACAGTCTAGCTTTTCACAGCTCCTGTTCTGAGCAACACCCTTCCATGCACAGTCTTCCCTCCTGCTGGTCATCACGCACTACCTGCATCCGCCCACTTCTCATCAAGATTCCCCTCAGCTGCTCTCTGAAAGCTGTGCCTGGCTGCAGACCAGTTCAGGATCATTAGGAGGACATGGTACAGCAGCCCAGGCCAACCATCTCTGAGCAAGAACTTAGGAGCATGCAGCCAACTGATTCCTGCCAGAAAAACAGCCTCAAGACTTGGAAGGCTCTCAAGCATCAGGCAGCTGGCCTGAAAATACTGTGTTTGGGTGACTAAATGGGGACACGGGGATAAGGAACATGCCAGTTCCCACCAGCTTTGCTTATTTCAATTTTTGCCACACAGCCATCTCTTCCCAAGCCACAAATAACACTGGAGTATGAGCACTGGCGTTTGGAACTCACCTCTCTTCTTTTAGAGGTC
Source organism: Centrocercus urophasianus (assembly GCF_019232065.1). Taxonomy (NCBI): domain Eukaryota; kingdom Metazoa; phylum Chordata; class Aves; order Galliformes; family Phasianidae; genus Centrocercus; species Centrocercus urophasianus. Next base: position 64,992,166 of record NW_024884142.1, read on the forward strand.
TGAGATTTAGTCATGCCAGCCTTAGCTACTCCACATGGGCTCCATGAACAGCCAGGAAAGAATGGTAGGCACTGGCTTCTGGAAATCAGTATATGTCACCCATTTTGACAGCCTGGTGATGCTGATTGAGTTGATAAAAGAAAGCTTGAAAGTCAGGACAAGACAGGGTTTCTGCAGGTAGAGGAAGATCAAATGTGGGCTGTGTCTCTGAGGCCTTCACTCAGTTTGTCACAAGCAGCATCATGCAAACTTAAGTAAATAGTGACATACTAAGTCCTGTGTATTTCACTCTCTTCTCTATGTCCTCCAAAAGAAGCAAGAACAATAAAATGTCTGCAAATTCAATTGTCATTATAAAGAAAAGAGGCTCTCTGTTGTTCTGCTCTCTAGAAATCACAAGGACACTTGCTGGGTTAGTGACAGCTTCAAATGCTTTTTGTTCACCTTGGGAAAATGGCATCACACAGCAAACAAGAGAGCAATCTTTGTGAGTACAGCACTGCAATTGCAGCTACATTGGCATGCATGGGAGAAAAAAAGTCATCAGTAAGTCTACTTACGGGCAGAAAAGAAAATCCAGGCCAATTAGCTTCTAAAGTAACTCAGAAAACCTGGCAGCTACCCCAGAGAAGTCAGAAGCAACACCAGACTATGAGGGATCAGCCTCAAGAAACACAAGCCAGAATGAAAATCTTCTCAATCCTTCTCTAAATAAGAACTTGGGAACAGAGTTAATCTGAATAATATGGATCTAATGTAATAATATTGAAACTCCTGTCTATAGCCGGAGTGGATTGGCTGTGCAGGTGCCTGGGGAGGAGCTGCCACGAGCCTGCAGCCACAAGGCAGAGCACAGACTGGCTCCTAGCCTGCTCAGCACCAAGCTGCTCCTGGGAAGATCTGGCTTAGGAAGTGGAGATAAGAAAATAAAGGCTATGAGTACACAGGTAGAACAATTTCTTGTCACACAGCAGGTAGCAAGGCTGCCAAATCTGCCACTTAATGCTCTTCTTTGTCTTTGGACTCACTGTACAGTCAACTCTGACTATATCAAGTTCTGCCCTCCCTGTACTGCCATTGAGTATAGGCAGCTGAAAAGACTTTTCTAGTGGTGATACACAGTCTTTCTTCCTCTTTGCCACACATCTCTCACTGGAAGCTTCCCACTCCTGCACCCTCCCTGAGGTCCGGTGGCGTGGGGTACCTGAGGGTCTCACTGCAATAACAGGAGCAGGAGTTGCCAGGTCTCATGGGGCTGCATGGAAGTAGCCTGTATTTCAGATAGTTCTCCTTCAAGCTCTTCCACGAGGGGCCCAAGTGCAGCACAGCTATAGGGTGACTTTCCAGGGAAAAAATGGTTTTTACTCAGAAAAGTTGGAAGAAGGGAAACCAAGAAAGGAAGAGCTGATCGGTGGACAAAGTCAGTGAAAAAGAACAGCAAGAGGTTTGCAAAGCAGATGCAAAACCTTGATCCTGTGCTGCCATAACCTGACATAAGTCACAGATACCTGAAGGCTGTTATAATTTACTGCAGGTTGCCAATGATCCCATGAACAACTGCAGCAGCTACTACTACAAAAGGAAACTTTGTGAGTAGTATCTCCACTGTAAGGCAGAACTAGGTGGGAGAGCAATGTCTTCTGCATGGCATTTTGGGAACCAGTGTGGTATTTTGCCATGACTGCACTGCTAATGATGGACTCTGTCTGGAAAATACTGGCTGGCATCAGTCCCTGGCTGTTACATCACTGTGATAGCTCTCACGCTCTCAGGATGCTGCAGCATCCAGCCAGGCAGAGCGGCACTTCACACCACTCACCTCAGCACGTCAACAAAATTGGCATAAGGAGATATGACTCAGAGTGAAATTGAGGTGTTCGCCTTGGGGAATCTGAAAAGAAAAAGAAAATTAGAATGCTTTTAACACTGTAAATGAAAGGTGAGCTTACCACAACAGAGCTGAGGGTGTAGGTTGGGTGTAGGAGTTTCCTAGGGGGAAGGATGGTGGGATAAGCATGGCATTTGCAGGGACAGGTGCAGCATCTCCACACCAGCCCCGCAGAAGGCAAAGGCATTGGGCTGCCTCTGACTTGCAGTGTGCCTCTCCTGTCGCAAGAACAAAAGGGCAAACAGCACCAATTGCTTCTGGGGCAGAGTGGTCATTTACAAATGGCTTCAGAGAGAGTGACTTGGCAAAGCTGTAAAATTTTTCAGGATGACAGGATACTAAGGATCTCAGAGCTGAAGCCTCACTTGCTGTAAAGATATTCACCTCTGGCCTTGCTGGTCAGTGCCTCCAGCTCTGGGTCTCACCAGCTCCTTCAAACAAGGCAGGCATCCCCTGCAGAGTCCCTGACAGTCACATTCTCCTCCTTGCTGACGCAGAGGTTAAACACAGAGAACTGTCCCTCCAGCCTGCTGAACAAGTGCTTTGTGCCTTCCATTCCCCAAGGACTTTCTCTTATGAAACATATGAACCCATATGAACACAAAGATCTGCTGTGCCTTCCAAGGAAGAGTGACAAGAGGTGCCTAGTAGGTCCCTGAGTCAGGAGACTTGCTTCAGAGGAGAGACAGGCAAGTAAAGAATGAGTGGCAGCCTGGCCATTGGGTTCAAGGAGGAGAGGTCCCTCTAGACCTTGCTTCAAAGAAACAGCTCAGAAAACACCAGAGGGGAGAGGGAGAAGTAACCTTGAAGGTGCTTGGTGCCTCTGCAGAGGAAGGAAGGACAGGAAAGAAGGACTTAGGGAAGAACTTGGGATGAGCTGAGTGTATTTCACACTGGTAACACTGCATCGCTACATTTGAAATGTTCACATCTTTGTGAGCGTTAGTGAGCTCCATACCTTTCAGGTGAGCTAATTAATGCAGCTTCTTTATGGCTGAAAATATGTGGTTGTGAATAGGTTCCTTGTAGGTAGTGGGGAAGGTGGTTAGCAGAGCTACCTGCATTGGTTCCCAGAGTAAGGAGATAGCAGCACTTGCGTGGTGACACCACACTGGAGCAGTAAGTGCCGCTGCTATGCCACCCCTCTGAGTTTCAGTGCTCCCCAGCCCTAGGGTTGCTGGCTGCAGAGGGATGCTGATGTTATATCTCTGCACACTTCACATATTTTTGTTCAGTTTTGTCTCATAGACGGTAAATTGAGGTCCCTTTGACATCTGAGAAAAGCTGAGGGTTCATACAGATTCTGAGAGAGGAGGAAAAAACATTAGGCTGAAGAAGGACAGGTGATTGAAATTCTGAAGAAAAACAATAACAGTTTTACTGCAGCTGACATTCCGCTTGGAAAGATAGTAAGAATATTTGTTATTTTCTGTTCCAGAATGGTCATGTCCTGGTTTATTGATGTTATCTTGAAATGACAGAAAAAAAGTGTATTAATCTACTTGAAATGAGAATCTGAGCTTTAAGAACTTTTCTAAGGGACAGAGTGATAAGAACTGACCATGTTTCATAACTCATAGAAGTCAGTTTCTTTAAGAAACTCAGAGACTCAGCTGCCCCACTGCTACCACCTCCTTCAGTTTCTCCCCGTCTGTTGTATACTCCAGCCCTCTATATCTGTCTGCTGAGCTTGTCCAGAGAGCCACAAAGATGACTTTGGGCCGATCATCTCCTTAGGAGAAAAGGCTGAATGAGCTGAGGCTGTTAACCCTGGAGAGGAGAAGACTAAAGGGGGATCTTCTCAACATTCACAAATAAAAAATCCTGGCTGTTGATGAAGATACTAAACAGTGTCTACTCCAGTATTAAATCTTGCAGACAACCACTCATTACAAAAGGTGCCATTTGGTCTTTGAACTGTTGACCCTTTCACCCTGTTGATCCAACCAGAAGAAGCTGTCCAGATGCTCTTCGCTCCTCTCTTTCACTTTCTGTTTTCCTCCCTGTGTATTCTTTTATCTGATTAATATTACATGCGAAGATCAAGAAAATGCATGACAGAATGCGCATATGTATCCCAGCATCACACTTTTTCCTTTAAAGTAACATCTCTGTTCATATGTCTGGCAGCACTGCCTGTGTAATTCCCTCCTGGTTGATTAAAACTATCAGCAGGAAATAGTAAAGTTTCCTGAGAAATAAAGCATGACAGTTGTCTCAGCAGGCACCAGACTTCCACACAATGCACATACACTATTCTGAAAGACAAAAAGAGCTGATTATTAGTTCTTATCAACTTATTTACATTAATACATACAGAGATCCCACTCAAGAGATTCAAAGAATGGCATTGTTGAATATCAGTGGTCTGAAGGCAGCAGAAAACCAGCTTCCCTCAGGTCTGACACTCAGGGACTGTCTAAAGCTCTCAGCTCTGCACCATGCTGATTCCCACACACTCATTGGTGACATTAATGCTTCACTACCATAATGATGTGGGGCAGAGCTGAGCAGAGAGAATATGAGAGCAAAGGTGCAAATTCGTGCTAAGTGGGATGCAAGCGCTCACCCAATGGTACAGAGGCACTGGCTTTTCCCCTGCTTGTCTGCTGTATCAATGTATGCAGTCTGTTTGCACAAGGCCTATCTTGCTGAGCATACCAGTGGAACTGATGGCCATCCAGCCTGCCAGCTGTTGGACATGCATCAGCTTGAGCTGATTCTGTACCTCTGACTCCTGTCAGCAAAAAGTGACAAAGACGGCATGTAAAATCTGAAGGTATAACAGGGAGAAGGAAACATCACCAGGTATATCCTCTATGTTTGTGTACACAAGCTCTTTACCACATATAGCTACTGTGCTCATGCTTATGAACTGTAAAGCATTGAGGTAGTAAGCACAGCCATTTTACGCTTCTTTCTACAAACTTCTCACCTGATTTACACCAGGTTGAAATTAAAGCTTAAAGAAATATTTTCAGTACACACTGGGCTCTGAGCCAATTCTGAGCTAGTGCAGACCCCTTATTCCAGCTCTATTACCCGGTGCATACAAAGAGAGATGCAAGACAACAGGGGTGAAAGACTCCACAATACGGACCAGTGAATGCTTTGCAGTCAGAGGGGCCAAGCACAGCTGTACCCTCAGCTGTCTGAGGCAGCCCACTGGGAAGTCCAAGTGCTCATATCTGCAGAAAATACTTGAGGGTAGACAAGGAAATCAATATAGGCATCAGCATGTTGTACAGCTGCCACAGTTCCAACCTCAGCCAGCTCAGACATACAAGCCATCCCACTAAACACTCAGCCTGAGAGCTGCCCTGAGAGAGAGGCATATAATTAATGAATTACTCAATAAAAGTAGGCACTTGCTTATTGTTTGTTGGTCACCAGACATCATATGGAGCTATATTTACCTAACACTGCTAGAAACATACTGCTGGAAAGACCTATCCCCAGCCTCTCTCTGTTTGCCATTGGGTTGGCTGCTGGCCTCAGCAGAGACACCATCAGGCTCAAGGATTACTGCATACCTGCAGTACCAGCTGCTTTTTCTCTTGGATATTGCTGAACCATCTAGACCTTTGCTTTGTGGAAATACTTCATTTGCACATAGATCTGTTTTTCCTTAGTCAAGCTGGATGACTTGCAAGCTTTCTAGAGCACAAAGTAGTGCACAGTCCTTTTTTCCTCTTGCTGCCATTGGTAAAGGGATGCCAGATCTCCATCCCTTTCCACAGTCAGGAGCTTACCAAAGTGGAGCTGATAGTTCCTCTGTCCAACATTCCCATTTCCTCCTGTACAGAGGATCAGCCCCATGACCTATGAGTCTGAGGGCTTCTTAGAAGACAACAAAGACCTTGTTACTTCTGCATCTGGGTGCCTCACAACTGAGGCTGCAGAAATTAAATAATTAAGTCTTTCCCCTGGACTTTGCCTTCAAGGATGTTGTAATGTTCCTTAATAAGTTTTAATTTGGATAGGAACAACATGCTCCTGAATGTAATTCTTCTAATGCTCTAATGCTTTCATCCAACTATAATACTAAGGAAATAGTAATATTGGCAAAATAAAGCACTAATTCAAAGTGTTTAGTGTAAGAGGGATCTAAATTGAGTTTTTGAACTTATTGTTCACTAAATATAGCTAGGACCAAAAGGAAGTTGCTGGCTCGCTCCCAGGAAGCCAGGCCAGCATCTGGGCTTCTGAGATTTGCATTCCCTTTATCAAACCCTTGAGTGCACAGGAATTTGTTGGCTCTTTCCAGAGCAAAAATGGCAACTGTCTGCACTCAGTGTTTTCCAGTGAGTTTATCGTGCCCACAGTAGCATTTTTAATATGTGACTTGACGTTTTTTTTTCATGACATTTCTTGTGCATCATCAAGCAGAGTTAATTACATTATTTATGTTTTAAACCCAGCCTGAGTTTTCAGTGTGTATTACATGGACGTGGTACACATGATTTCTCCAGTAATTAAAAATGTGAATGGGGCATACCTGCATTTGTAATGCTTGGAGTACCTCTGTTCTCTTTGCCTGCCCTGTAGCACATAAATGTGTCTCAACATACCATACATTAAGAGTTCTTCCATTCGCAGAATCACAGAGTATTCTGAGTTGGAGGGGAACTCAACTCCTGGCTCCACACAGCACCACTCAAAATTCAAGATTTATGTCTCAGAGTATTGTTGAAACACTTCTTGAACTCCAGCAGTTTGGGGCTGTGACCATTGCCCTGGGGAGCCTATTTGAATGTGCCCATGCAAATTTGGAAAAGGAATGTCAATTTGCCATATTATTGAGGCTATAGGTACATACATCAAATCAATTGGTCATTGAGCATGAGTCAAGAAAAATTGTTTGGCCCTGTTTGATACTGGAGGCATGGTGTTTGCTGTACTCCTGTCAGGCTCGGTCATTTATGAATCATTGTTGTTCCCTACGGAGAGCCAGCTCTGGCTGGTCTGCTTTGTATGGGAACACAGGCTTAGGAAAGAAGACCTGCTCCTGCTGAGAATGCACTTATCCCTATGGAGATAGAGGCAGTGCAGTATGAAGGAAATTCCAAGTTCACCAGGGGTTAAGGAGAGATTAAGGCAGAACTGAGGGTGTTCCTGTGCCTAGAACTCTCTTTTCAGCATCACCTTATTTCCTATGACTTCCCTGCTTACCCCCCTCTAACAAAGAGATGATTGAGAAGACCCTGTACAAGCAAGCAGTTGAAGCTTCCTAGGTGAGTAATCCTGACACACAGGGAAAGACCGAGGCCCTGGGGCCTGGCCAGCATGTGAAGCAATGCCAGGGTACAAGGGTGTAGTGCAAGGGTGAAGGATGAATACCCCTACATGTACTAAGCTGTATGATAAATTGTACCTGCAAGGGATTCACAGTGATACAGATATTATCCCACTGGTATCACTTCAGGTATTGCGTAGGAAGCAATACCTACTTGGGAAGAGAAACTACTATTTCTTGAGGTTACTTTTATTGTTTCATCTACCTTACCATACTTCATACCATTAAGAAATGTTGAAGGAAATTCTTAATGTTGTACCACATAAAATTGTAGAATCCTTAGAATCAGAAAAGTCCTTAAAGATCATCTAGTCTAATTCTTCTGCAATGAACAGGGACATGCACATCTTGATCAGGTTGCCGAGGGCCTGGTCCAGCTTGAAAGTCATCAGGGACAGGGCATCCACCACATCTCTGGGCAACCTGTTCTAGTGCCTCACCACCCTCACTGTAAAACACTTTTTCCTTATATCCAAACTAAATCTACCCTCTTTTAAGCTGGAAACCGTTTTCCCCTGTTCTATCACCACAGACCCTGCTAAAGAGTCAATTCCCTTCTTTCCTGTAGCTCCCCTTTAGATAATGAAAGGCTGCTATCAGGTCACCTCAGAGCCTTCTCTTCTGCAGGCTGAACAGTCCCAACTCTCTCAGCCTGTAGGAGAGGTGCTCCATCCCTTGGATCATTTCTGTGGCCCTCCTCTGGATTCACTCCTTTTTACTTCTTTGACTCCTTTATACTTCTTTTGATGCAGCCCAGGATATGGTTGACTTTCTGGGCTTCAAGGGCACATTGTTGGCTCATGTTCAGCTTCCCATCCACCAGTATCCCCATGTCTTTTTCATCAGGGCTACACTCAATCTACCGTGTGTAGATTGAGTAAGTCAGTAAAAATTAAAACAAAATACAGGGTCTGTCTTTAGCTGTATTAGTTGTGCCATCTTCTACCTGGCCGTCCCCTGCACTTTGGAAGACAAATGTCCATGTGTGACTAGACATCAGTGTGCCCATATCTCCAGCAGGGCAGAACAAAATTCTAAGATGCTCATACTATCATCTAGTTGCCTGGAATGCATGGGGAATGCTGGTGGGCTCAGCTCTCCCTCAGTTTTTCATCATTTCTATACCTGCACCTCACAATGCCCTCTTTTAGTTACTATTTTGGATATTGGCCTTGTAGAAGGCTAATGAAGGAAAATAACACCCACAGTTTATAAATAAGTCCACTCACTTTATTAGTTGGCTAATTCTAAAACAGATTTTATGTAGGTGAAGATAAGGTATGTCTTCACATCAAGATCTCTCCTTGTGCCAAATTCTGCTAATGACAATTCTAGGAAAAAAAAAAACCAAAAAACTAAAAAAAATCTCTTGTACTGGAAAGCATGCAGCAGTTCAAGTATATAGGAAGAAAGCAGCAACACCCAGGCTCCCCACTCTTTAAAGAGCAAACTTAGGAATGGGGAAAACATCACACAAAGCACTTGCTTTAATTTGGTTTTTGTGTGTCCAGTATTAGGTAGAAATACGGGTATGAAAATCTGTCCATGAAAAGTTACTTGGATTTTAATATTAAATAAATGCAAGTAAAACTAGCAAATATGTTGTCTTTGCTGGAACACAGACATTATTCCAGGGCATTATTGCGGGGATTTGAATATTTTATTGCAGCCCACTGCCTTTTTCCAATAGTCTCATCTTTAGTTACCTCTACAGCTATTGATGAGTTCCAAGTCGCACACACCCCAATATGCATGACTCCCACATGGGTTGTGGTGAAACCATCATCTGCTCTACAAGATTTCTGTCATCATCACAGTGTTGGCCGAGGGCAGAATTGACAGCGCTGAACTAGAAAACTAGAATGAAGATTTTCAGGATGGCAGTGAAAAGGATAAAAAAAAATCGACCCAAACTACTTCTTGTGATTCATAACTACTTTTAGTGAGGATTCCTACAATGTTTCTGTGACAGATGCACCTTTCTGCAAATCTTCTACCAGCATACGAATACACACACTTTAGGATACTCAACAGCATCCTGTATTTTCTGTAGTTGTCAGATTGCTTTGACGATTACAGCAAGAAACTTTACTAATATATTATTAATGCCGTTATTCAAGCCATTCCTTCATTAGAAGTTATGAAATATGGATTATGAATAGAATCTGAATAAGAACATATTTCCTTTGTTGTGTTAATGGCCTGGCTGAGGTCCACAAAAACAGGCTTGTGTGTACAGCTGATTGTTTTGTTTCAAACCTCTGGATACTTTATCTACACAGGCTAGAAAGAGGGCACTCTGCATAGATTTGTTTAGTTGTGCTAACTAAACCAGGACAATAGCATCATTTGAAAACTTTTTAATTGAGGTATTCTTATAAAAACAGTTTCGTAATTGACACTTGGAAGATATTTCTTTTAGTAATAGACAATGTGAGATACGTCTTTTTTTTTTTCTTTAGGATAAGAGAATAATGGCTTCAAATTGTACCAGGAATGGAGAGAAAGGGTTCAAGTGTGATATTGGGAAAAACTCAAAAAAAAGATGTTAGGCACTGGCACAGGCTGTCCAGGGAGGTGGTGGAGTCACTGTCCCTGGAGGCGTTCAAGAAATGTGTGGTATTTATATAATTATGGTACTAAGGAAAATGGTTTACTAGGGAACATTGGTGGTAGGTGTATGATAGGACTAGATGATCTTAGAGGTCTTTTTCAACCTTGGTGATTCTATAAGACAGAGTATTTCTGATATTTATCAAAGCTTACTTCAGTATCAAGAGATGATTCAGTAAAGTTACAGTATCACATAAATTAACCAGATACTCTAATACTTTTTAGTTTCTGTGATGTCGATACTTGCCCAAGCAATGAAAGCAGTTAAACCATGAGCTAAAGAGATGGGTAAATAATCTAAAGGCTGACCACTAAATCTCATCAGGACATACATACTACCTCTCTTTAGGAAAACTGATGGAAATGGATTTTTTTTTTTTTTTCTGATTCACAGCATTTTGGCCTGATTTGAATGGCACATCAGTGTGAATATTTTCAGTTTTTCCACCTCTGATTGTAGCGACCTTGCATTTTAGTTTCTTAGCTGATCAGCATTCAGGAATGTAATTGCATTTTTTCACACTCCAAGCTCTTAGCATTCTGAAAAAAGACCGTCACAAACTACTTTTCTGCAGTAGGCAGATGGGCAAACTATATAGCTGAGTCTGAAGAAATACTCAGCCACCTGAGAACAGTGAGCACATAAGGTGGCCAAAATAACAGCCCTTCAGACTTCAAAAATTTCCAGGAGGCACTGAGACAGTTTCCTGAAATCAGGCCTCTTCACTCACCAGTTACTTCAATGAACCTCGGGTATTTGCTTTAGTCCTGGCAATTTGCTTCAGAATAACTTCTTGTGAGCTCATTGCATTCAGATGGATTAGTAAATTAAGCTTCCCCGATGACCTCTCCTGAAACATCTGATGTTCACCTCTATTCATGCACTTACTACAAATCATCACAAGCTTTTGATCAGAGTCTTCAGTTTCCCGATACTATGCAAATTTAGGCTCGTATTAACCACCAGCCTTCACTTCCGTTTTGTTTCACTGACATGGATTTGGAGCTTGTGGGAGACTTCCCTCTGACAGCTCTGGCACAGAAGCACTGTGTGCAGTCACACAGGACACCTGGAGCCAGAGTGTGTGATGCAGTGTTTGTATTTCATGTCTGGACTGGACTGAGCATATTCAGGTTGAGGATCCTGTCTTTAACTCAGCCTTTTGCCACCCTTTCAAGACTGACAACAAAGTGTCCACGAGCATCAGCTGTGATATTAATACCTTTTAGAAATGCTTCTAAGTACCTAATTGAAGTATGACAGCATACTGCTGCACCACATCAAAGCTACTCAAAACCTGCTGCTCTCTTCACTTCATGCAGGCCAGGGAGGAGCATAGGGAGTGGGGTGGGAAGGAGGAGGCAGGAGTGCTATTGTAAGCATGTGAGGTACAACCAAACCTCTGAATCCTCTTTCCCTCTCCTTTACTTTATTCCTAAGCCAGAAGTAGTTACTGTCATTCTGAGAATAACATGAAGTCATCAAAAGTGTTGTGCCTGCCAAATGACTCACCAGAGATGAGGTTCTTCTGAGTGGTGCTGCTCCAGAGCCATTGCCTCTCAAAGCACAATGCTGACACCAAACCAGGTAACCAAATAGGAGAACTAGTTCCCAAGGAATTGCAGACTGTGGGATCTGGCATCTTGCTCTGCTTTTGCATGGCGTTTAAATCAGTCATAATGCATGCCTATGAGTGACCTTACACCCAGGCTCACCCAGAATGGAGACATTCCACCTTGGCTCCTTAGAGGAGCAGACACAAACCCTTGGGCCATAGAAGTGCAAAGGACTTGACGAATTCTCCCACATTCTGAGTTTTCAAAAGACATAAATACAGCCCTACAATTTCATTTTGGGTTTGGCCAAAACCCATACGTTCAAGGAAGGCACACCTGGAAGTAAGGATCCAAGAGAGAGGAGGCTGGTAGAAGCAAACGTGGATTAGACCTTTCTCCCAACACAGATGTGATTTGCTGTGTCAAGAATGTTGCTTCACCTGTCTCACGCTGTCTGCTGCCTGCCCTGCTCTTCTTACAGGATCCTGGGCTGGAGCTAGCACAGGCAAGTAAAACTGCCCAGGCCTACTGTGGATGAGAAGCTTTCTTCAAGGGGGGAATCCTGCCCAGGAATCTGGTAGCTCTGTAAATCACAAGACTAATGTACCTTGTAAATTTGATTAGAATCAGCCACGCAGGAAACTCCAATAGCTGAACTTACCATGCATTATAAATAGGAGTAGTTGCTTTGTACAACCTGAAATAACCGAGGCAACAGGATGTCCCTTACATTGCAGCTATAGCGACCTTCTCCAAGCACCTGGAGGAAGCATGTGCTGCAATAATATCATATATTTTATGATCAGTGCTTAGGCTTCAAAGACAAGTTCACCTTCTTTTTTCTTGGCTACTCTCGGGTGAAATTGAGTTTGTTTCTCTCTTCCTGTTCTATAAAGAAGAAAGCTTTATGCATTGTTCATCTTTTATCAACATCAAAGAGAAATAAACAGATTTAAATTTAACATTTCCCTGGCTCCAACTCTTATCAAAATGCTATTGAGCCTGCTATCAGGCTGAGGTTTAATGACATACTTAGACATACGGAAACACCCAAATCTCAAGGCTTCTCTGGGGTCAAGAGAGGGCCCTATGCACCAGGCTTGGAATGGGCTGTCAGCAGAATGTGTGGAGGGGATGGCAGTGATTCTGCCTTCCAGGTGGGCCTCCCCATCTGCTCAGCTTATTACAATGTGCTCTACCAGCATAAAAAGCCTGATTCTGCACTAACATAGAAAACACAGAGACAGCACGTATTTAGACACAAACACCCCCACCCAGCCTTCTCCAGATGTCTGTTGCTTGAGGAAGCAGAAATCAGCTGCTGAGGAAGCAGATATATCTCCAGAAACAAATCAGATTTCTGTCATCAATAGGTTGTATCTGCCTTCCTGCACAGTGACACTGCCTGGGGCTGTCCATGGTGGTCTCAGGTTGGGCACTCCTGGGAGATGAGACAGATGGCTCCACATGGGATGAGAAGATCCATGGGACCCGCAGTAGACAGGAAAACATCAGCCCTGTGCTCCAGGAGAATATCTGTACAGGGCCACTCTTTCCCACACTCTCCGTGGCCTCCCTGCTGAAGCTGCCCTCACCTCCCCCAGACCTGCACTTTCGCTTTTGCAAAGAGCTCCTTGAACTTCCCATGCTTTTTCAGCTATAGTAGGCACCTGAAAAGATGATATCAATGGTCTACAGCGCAAGCATCCAATTCACTCACTACAGTACTTCAGTAGCAGGAAATAATCATTCACACCTGGAAAATATCAATCCTCTCCATTCTTCATGGGAAGATCACAGTCTCACAGTGTTTATAGAGATTCTTCTTCTCTTTTCCCTCACACCTCACACTCCTTTATATGTCCCAAATATGCAGCTTTTGCTCACCCATCAATAGCACATGTTCTTTGCAGACGTGGGTGGGAGCCACAGATTGAATGGTGTTTTTTGATGCTACACAGTTTTCCTTTAAGATTAAAGTAACCCATACTCCCTGGTAGACACTCTGGCCTTCACAAAATACCCTTTTGTGTCTTTAGTCTGTGGCCTAAGAACGGAGTTACAAATCATTACCAAGCACAACACCAGTTCAGCAAAAACAGATGAACAGTCTACAGCTAGTGAAATGAAGGCAAAGTGTGTTTGCCTAATAGAATGTCCAGAGGACATGTAATGATGACTTTGTGCTGATGAATCAAGTATCACTGCCTGTTTGTGGCTTTGACTAGTTGTCAGCTTGGCACATCCCTCAGAGACTGATGCAATGCATGAAGGATCTTGAAGTCATAGCAGACAGGAGGATACCTAACTCCAATGCACTTAATGGGATCTAAGCAAAGAAATTAGGCAAAGGAGACCGCAGAGTTCAAATGCTTCTACTGTAACACGTGCTATGTAGCTTAACAGGACTCCTGTTACTGCCCTGGGGCTGCTCAGGTAGAGCAATTGCAATAGGAGTACATGGGACTCTGTACCCTCCCACAAGACATTAATAGGAGAAGTGGAGATTGTACCTCAATAAACCTGTCTGATCATTCACAGACTCATGGAAAGTAATGGGGGTTGTTTCTTTTAATCTGCACTCTTCTTTTTCTTCAAGTGTCCCAGTTCCCTCAAGCACAGTCACTTAGTCTGAGACTATCAATAAGCACTTTTCAAAGCTTCAGGAGATGGAGTCACCCTATGAAATCTTGCATTTCTTGAATGTAAAAGAACATTAGAAAGATGGTTAGAAATTATTTAAGAGCATATGTGTTCCATATATGGAAAATTTCCAAATTGGAAAATAATTTTATTAATTTTCTAAAGGACACGAACAATATATAGGCTGGAAGTTAGGAATAGCATGGTTTCCCATTCTGAAAACAGGTCTTCTCTGCTGTCAGACTAGCAGTGTGGTTTTATTTTCAGTGGGGGAAGCCCAAAATATGGCATTCAGCTTCAGCTGCTTTGGTTTTCTTCCACCGCAGTGCCTGAAACAGCCTTTTGGAAAAAGGAAATGAACATTTTCTCAGCAATGATCATAGAAACTCCTGATTTCAGAGACACACCATGACTTTGACTGTTATTTGTGTACAGTGAGGCAAGCAGTAAAATCAGTGAGTCCTCTGCTTACTTTCAAAGCGTGGCAACTTATTCATCTACACATACCTTATAACCTCTCATGTGTATGAGCTCAAACAGTTATTTAGACAATCTATGGGGGAAAAGTTTGTGACCGGAAAACTGAAATGTGGTATAATCCTAATAACTCCTCAGTATCTGTATATAGTTCTTATCACAATTTTCTCTCCTCTCACTTGATTTTGCTACTAAATCCCTCACGCTTTCTCAAGCTACTTATCCTTGCAGGCTGTAGGTCAGGTTTACTCAGAGTGGCAGATTCTTCCTGATAGCACGCACAATATGAGGGAAATTCCCTGCCTTCAGCAAGTTTTTTAAATGAGGTTATTGATTTCACTTTGCAATCGAATCAAAGTAGATTACCTGACCAAGTGCGATGGGATTTCATCCGTGGGGTGAGGACAAAAGGTGAAGGTTTTTCTGTGGAATATCAGCAGAACAAGCAAGGAAACTCGTAACTCTGCCTTGGAGGTTATCAGAGAAAAAGAAGTAACAGAAACCCCACTTTTATTAGCTTGTTGACTTGCGGTTGTTTAATGTAAGATTTTCTTGAAGACACTCACCTAATACAAGTTACCTTCTTTATGTTGATCATCTGACGTAGGTATCGAGACCTTAAAGTGCATCCTTGCTGCAGATCCGTGGCTGAGGCACTCCATCCTCCCAGAGTTCAGATATCACAAATACATGTGTGCATAGTTGTATAGACAAAGGTCTATTTTCTGGCCATTAACAGTGCTTTGGTCACTCTAAAAGAGAACATGATATTAATTGATGTTAATGGCACTGGCAAACATGTGCTCCATATTGACTCCCAGACAGCTATCCCTGGCTGCAGCAAAGAAGCCCAGAGCACGAAGAGGGAAAGGCCAAGATGCTGCTCTTCCAGCTACTCTGGTTCTAAAGATGCTGGCTCTGTTTCCAAGCATAATTTCCATGACCTTGAAGAACGATCCAAACAACTCCAGTAGCACAATCTAAAGTGTATGCAAAAGGTGACTCAGTATGGTGCCTAAGAAGCACAAATGTAGCAATGTACCTCCATCTTCCCATTCTTGCTGCCTCCTACAAAATCAGTGGTGCCACTGGGGCAGCTCTGAGCACCACCAGTAACAGAGGGGAGTAGAAGCACAAAGCACAATTCTCCTTGACTTTTCTTCTACAGTTGCTATACCTGAACCCCAACTGCCTCTTTGGCAGAGCCCAGAAATGTTTCAGTGCACTAAGAAAACATCTTCTGGAACAGTAGGAGTTCCTGCACTCATTACTGGGTTTTGTGTACTTTTGCTCTCTAGAAACAATCAGCTATCAGCTGTGGCATGTTAGACAAATCATAAGAAAGATCCCTCATACTGTTTCCTTTCTTTTTTTTTTTTTTTTTTTTGATGATGATGATTCTTGTGCTTTACTGCCAATGACACTTGAAACAGGCCAGAATAATGAATCTATTTATTGGTTCCTTGTATTACGTAGCATATTGAGTTTCATTACAAATAAGTGGGAAATGTTTCTGTTCAGATAAACCTTCATAGCCCTCATGTTCAAGGATCAATTAATCTCGCAAGATGAAACAGACGTCAAAAATTCAATACAACATGAGAATATTCTGTTATTCTACTTATTATTGTGGCAACAAGCACTGGTACCAGAAGTGTTAAGGTTTGCATAAACATTCCCGTTTTAAATCTTATTTTTAGAGATCTGTAGCTCAGTCAGAAATTTGCTGGAGGCAGAACATGTCATACAAATATTCAGCCTATAACTAATTTTCCTTAACATGTTTAAACACCTTCCAAAACAAATAAACAAATACTTCAGCACTTTCAAAAACACACTTCTCTCTATCTTGATCTAAACACGGGGCTTGATTCAACAATGAGCAGCTCTACTTTGAAGCTAATATGAAGTATAATAACATTTACTGAATTGGGTTACCCTAGAAGTAAACTAGAATGAAATAGTGGTAGATCAGACTCAAAGGCTCTTCATTTATCAAAAGTTTGATGTGCCTTTACTCGATCCTGCTTTAACACCAGACTGAAAACAGCTGACCTCTACTCATAACAATCTGTCCAAAAGGATAGAAATCCTGGGTTATAAAACTGGCTTCCAGATGACCATATATCATCTAGGGCATCCAACAATGCTTCAAACGTGTCTCAGCCAAAATAAGATACGTGAGTGCATCCCACATACTCTGTTCTCATTTATTCAAAATGAAAAATCCCCTTAGAGGGATATTACTTTGTACAGAACTCAAAGCAGCGCTGACTGCAAATACCAACACTTCTCACTGCACCTATCACAAGCATGTGTGCATCTGTGCATGTCTTCACCCTTGTTGCTACTTCCACTGATGCCATAAACAGCAAAGCATTTTCTGTCCTCAAACTGTAGGTAGATGTAACAAAAAGAAAAATTACAGCATCTTCGAAGAGAGTTTGGATAGGTGGGAAAAGGAAGGAAACTACAGTTACTCTGTGTTCCTGGATATACAAGATAGGTAACTGTACCTGTAAGGCACATTGAAACATTGTTTGAGTTTGGACTCCCGGTACAAGAGGGATAGCAACAAACTGAAGAGAGAGCAGCAGAAACATTACATACATAAAAAATAGACTCCGGACCCTGCAAATCCAAGTAGGCCAGATGAAGAACATTCACTTTGATATGAAGGAGAGTGTTTACATTTCTGGCAGTGTTGCCTTAGCAGGTTTAAAGTCATCATGTAATAAAGTGAACAAAAACCAGCCTCCCTGAAAATTGAGAGTTCTCCATATATTCTGCTCATAGCTGGAACAATAGCCTCAGTAGAAGGAGGTTCATAGAGGAGTGCTTTTTTCAGACATCACAATATCTTAAGCATACTGGCGGTTAAAGATGCTTTCAAAGAGGTAGATCTTTAGCTGTACAGTTGACTGCTTTTGAATGCCAGAAAAGCTACTCTATGCACAGCAAACTCCTACAGTTACTTTCAAAATAACCTAGGAATCCTGAACCTATTTGTTTGCCACCAGAAACATTTCTACAATCAAGTGTCGAACCATCTCAGAGCCTTCAAAGTATTTGAAGATTCTTGTGCTGCTTCTCCTTGTAGATGACTTCAATCAGACCAAGCTGTTTACATTTTTTCAAGCCCGCTTTATTTCCTGCATTTCCAGCTGCAGTCCACAGTATGCACTTAGTACTGGTAACTCCAGATTTTCCAGAGTTCTCGTTATACAACCACAAGCAAATGTTTCAGAAAATGAGTAGATAATTGGGAGGGATGGTATCAGCTGTATTTGTTTGATCACTGTTTACTGTATGAGCATTGTGTGCTAGGTACAATTTAAAAGGCTACAGCTGGACAGCAGAAAGGAAGGCTGCTTTGCTCTGGCATGCAAGCAAGCAGCTTGCTGCAGCATGTGAAGCAGGTGAAACCAGTGGTGAAAGGCAAGGAGTAGACAGCAGGGAGCTTGCAAGCTGGCTGGGGACTCCCAAAGGGAAAAGAAAGCCTTCCTGTGACACTAGGATTCACAAATAGACATAGGCTGCCAGAGGAAAACAGTTTCCTCAAGTATCAGATGGGACCCTGCAGTCCAGAAAGCTGCTCAAAGCTCTATGGTGCAAGCAAGAGGAAACAGCCAGCCCTCATGGGTAGAGAAAAAAGATTTATTTTTCAACACCGGAAAAAAATAGGTTTGTCTCCATCAAAAGATCAGAGTATCTCTGTCAGCAATTACATTTCTCTCATCTGTATTCTAATCAAATTATGCATTTGACTGGGAGCCCTTTTGATATTTCAGGCATTTTCCCTTCAAGGAAAGGTGCAGGAATATCTGCTTCTCTGCTCTGGATATCTCATTTTTCTGTCAGCATAGATCAGAATCCCAGTCTCATTCATAATACTAAAGGCTTCATAACATTAACAGTAAGTATTTCCACATCATTTCCACAAAAATGCAGCAGGGGTATTTCTGAGAATTTTCTTTGGGGTGAAAACTGTGATTTTTATGGAGGAAATTCATAGCAAGTGGACAAGTCATGATCACCATATTGTTGGCCATTCAAGGTAATGTGGTTTGCTGTCTGCATGGTTTGACAGAGAACGTTTGATGCATTCAGGAATTATACACTGGCCAGTTAAATAAGCATGCCTAATCATTCCTCTCTTTTTCCCTCTGTGGAGATTATTAAATTATCTCTATGATGCTACAGAAACATGTAAAAAGGATGCTCATACTAGTCTGAATCTTCTTAGATCTCTTATATTTCATACTTGTTTTAGATACAAAAATAAGAAATCAGCAACTGAACAACTTCAACTTGCTCTGCAATAACAAACTAGGACAGACAGAAGGAAAGCACCTATACACAGTCTTAGCGACAATCCACATTTCAAGTATCCTAGAGGATTTTCTGCCTGAACCTTAATAAGGCTATTTACAAACGATGAAACTCTCCTGTCAGCATCCCTTTAACGTTTCGCAGCATAAACGTTTCTCTTGCCGGACAATTGGCGAGACGTTAGGAGGCTTACTGCATGCTGTGCTGTGAGGCTATCTAGTTTTAAAGAGCAAATGACTCATTTAATAGATATGGTTCTGTTGAAAGAACATTCTTCAGAGCTTAGTAAGAGGTTTAAACCACATTAACATTAGAAATCAATGAGCCAAAAAACTGCGGGCTACTGAGGTCATGGTTAATAAAGACAGGCTTCAATTTTATTTTCATATCCTGTTTTGGTCTAATCCCTTGACCTCATTTTTTAAGCATGGTCTGGATATAATTCACCATTTCAGACAAAGAGACTGATCATTTTTCCCACTTTTACTCTCTTCAGCGATTTTAATTATATTAAACTTTTAACTGTTATTAACACCAGAGGAATTGAATCATATTTACTGATATTTCCAAAGAAATCTGCCACCCAGTATGCACACGCCCACAACATGCAGTCCAATTTAATGGTGCCATTTGGAGTACTTCTGGCTAAATGATAGGAATCTTCTGATGGCTAGATGACATTAAAATGCAAAGGAATGAGCCCATTGTTTTCTCTTTTGAATGGTAGATAACTCATTCCTCAATGTCCACATAAATGTCTGTATGCAGTCTGAAAGCATGCTGAACAATTTCTAACATTAATTAGTGCTAATATTTAGGGCCCCATACTAATCAAAAAATATTTCACAAAAAGGGATTTTGAATTGTTTAGGTGCCGAGCTGCCTCGGCAGCTGAAGTAAAAGAAAGCCCAGAAAAAAGGAGTGGATTTTTCTACCTTTAAAAAAACCGTATTTCCTACAAAATGAAGATACTAAAAGTCTAAAATTCTGTGCTTATTCAAACTGAAACCCCTACTGATAAACACTTTGCTCCTAGCAAAGGAAGGGATGATCAAGAATCTGGGAGTTATGAGACAAAATGCTGTCAACAGTTCAATTTCAAAAGCATTTCAAGTCTGTTAGGGAAGAACCTCGAGCTCAGCAGCTTGAAGTGTGCTTAAAGCACGTATTTCCTGGAGCACTTGTTCTTTAAAAGAAACAATATGTCTTGGGCTTGTGAATAAAGTGTTTTTAGAGCAAGAAACGCAGCACTGATGAGAACACAGATCTCAGATTTACATGCAAAAAAAAAAAAAAATCTTAAAAATATACTATCTACAAAGTCGTGAAATAATGTTATGGGTAATGAAAGATGGGTAGGCTGGTATTTACTTCTGGACAACTGTAGGGCATATATTTATTCTATCACTGGTAGCTTTGGTCACTTAAATAGTCATACACTTTCACCAGTTTCAAACAGGAAAAGATGAAAAGGACTGAGTTACCAACACTTTACATTTCAGACTAACGAAGTGTCCCAGCTTACATACTAAGTCTGAATATTGTAGATCTTCTTCCAGATTTCTTCTGGGCTTAAGTCATGAGAAAACTTTTTCTTGAGGTAGTCACAATTGCTTTCTAGGTTCCAAACAGTGGATTTACAAAAGAATAGGCAGGATACATAAATATTTCCAATTTTATTAAAATTCTAATATTTGGAGATAGAGTTATCTGTCATCAATAAAAGTACAACTCAAATAATGCCCCCAATTACTATTAGTGTATTTTGCACATCCCACTTTCTGACATGGAACGTTTTGTCTCTTTACTTTCCGTCATTTTGCCTCAGATTTACTGCAAACACTTCCAGCTACTCTACAGACACGAGGACACATAAACTGATATTACAGAATATATAATCATCATTTGGGTTTTCTGATGTTGGTTAGAAAATGCCCATCTACTGCTTCTCAGATTTTGAGATTTAATGATTTGCTATAACAGGAACACAGAAAAACACAAAATAGATTTATAGCTTTTCTGCAAAACTAACATATTTGTGTTGCTCCTCTAACAGCTTCTGGTTGCTCCTGTTACAATATCAATGTGGCTTTTATCATATTAAGGAGCCTTTAAGTATCAACTGTTAGTGGAAACAAAAAGCTCATCTGTCTGAAAAACAGAACAATGGACATAAAACTACCTCTCTAAAGAGTAGTAAATAAAATAAATAAAAATCCTATATTGAACAGTTTGATACCTTCACACGATCTCTTAAGAAGAAGGGAACAATTAAGTGGAAAAGTGGAACAATTAAGCTCATTCATTCCATTCTGTGGTCCTACTGGTTTCCCATAATTTGGCACAACAGCCAGAAGTGTCATTTGCCTGTCTGGAAGGATGGAAAAGAAAATCAAAAGAATTGTAAATGTAAGCAAATATCCTCCCTACCTCCTCCTCCCCTCTCTACACCCTTTCTCTTTTGTTTTGTTTTATTTGCGTCCCTGGTTAAGATTTTAGGAATCTGCTAGATATAGCTATTTTGGAAACACATATTTTGACTGGCTTTACTCATGACTCAAAAATGATTCCAAAGGCTAGTACTGTGATAAGAGAGTGAGAAACTTAAGAAATTTAATGTTGAATGCTAATTCACTCTCATACCACAGTAAAGTTTTACATTTTGCAAGGCTGGATGGAGGTCTACCTGTCTTGCTTTCTGTTCTACAGGCACTGTGGAGAATGTCAGAGGAGCAAAGACTGAAAAATGTTCAGTCTCTGCCTCTCTGTGGCTTTGTCCAAACCCATATAAAACTGTTCCTGGCTGTCCAGACCAGGGGGCTACTGCAGGCCAATATGTGCTCCTTCTGGACCACATGCTATTGGATTCGTCTTGAGAAAAAGCAAGGGAACTTGCTAAGGAGTGAAATAAAGGAAGTGTGGGAAATCAAGCAAAAAGGCATCCTGTGTGCACAGAGAAAAGAGCTGAGATTAAGGCTTATTTTCTGGGCAAATTGATTTCTGGATTCCTAAAATACATATTTCCTTCCCAGTTTGCATAATTTGCTCCCAAACGCACAGAAGCAAGCTTTTGTCTAAAAACTTTGCTTTTGGATTGAAATACTTTCTTTTCCTTCTAGTTTTTGCTGTGGAAGTGAGAAATTGGGGTAACAAATAATTTGTTAGCAATATTTAATGTTATGATGTTTTCAAATGATACAACACTAGCTCCTGGGTTTCACTAAATTTCTTAGAAACTAGAACAAAAATTTAATTTTAGAGCATTTCAGACTAAAAGAAGTATTACAGAGAGCTCATGAAATACTAGTGCAAAAATATCATAATGTCTAGCAATTTTTTTACAGACTGAAAGTTGTTTTACCAATTGTTTGCTCTACAATTTACTTATCTGTTTGCACTGCAAGTAATTGAAGCATTTATTTCTCAAACAACTTGATATGGGGCACAGAAAAAAAGGCGAATTAATTTCAGAATTTATATTAAACTATACACAGAAGACATAAAGAATCACAGAATCATAGAATGGCTTGGGTTGGAAGGGACGTCAAGGATCATCGGGTTCCCAGTCCCTGCTGCAGGCAGGGTTGCTGACTCCTAGATCAGGTACCAGATCAGGTTGCCCAGGGCCCCATCCAACCCGGTCTTAACACCTCCAGGGACAGAGCATCACAACTTCTCTCGGCAACCAGTTACAGCACCTCACAACCCTTCCCCACCTCTAATCTAAATCTTCCCTCACTTGGTTTGAAGCCCTTTCTCTTTGTTCTGTCACTATCCATCCATGTAAAACTTGATTTCCCTTCCATTTATAATTTCTCTTTAAATACTGGAAGGCTGCAATGAGGTCTCCTCACAGCCTTCTCTACTTCAGACTGAACAAGCCCAGTTCCTTCCTTCTTTGTAGGAGAGGTGCTCCAGTCCTTTGATCATTTTTGTGAACCTTCTCTGGACCCTCTCTAAATGCTCCTCATCTTTCCTGAGTTGGGGGCCTGAGACCTGGATGCAGTGCTCCAGCTGGGGCCTTTTGAGGGCAGAGCAGAGAGGGACAATCATATCCCTCAAACTGCTGGCCGTCCCTCTTCTGATGTATCCAGGATATCGTTGATCTTCTAGACTGCTAGCACACATTGCTGGCTCATGTTAAGTTTTTCATCTACCAAGATCCTTAAATCTTTCTTAGCCGGGCTACTCTCCCAGTCTGCATACACGTCTGGGATTATCTTGACCTAAGTGCAAAATCTTGCACTTTTCTTTTTTGAACCTCGTTAGGTTCTCAAGGGCCTTTTGACATTATCAAGGTCCCTCTGGATAGTACCCCTTCCTTCTGCCATTATCAACTGCACCACTTGGATTGGAGTCAGCAAATTTGCTGAGGGTGCACTCAATCCCACTGTCTGTGTCATGATAAAGATATGAAAAAACATTGGTACAAAAACAGAACCCTGAGGGATACAACTTGTGACCTGCCTCCCCTTTGATATAGAGACATTGACCACAACCCTCAAGCTATGACCTTCCAACTTATTCCTTATCCGCCAATTAGCTGACACTTTGAATCCATATCTCTCCAATTTTGAGACAAGGACCATGTCAAAAGTCTTGCATAAGCCTAGGAAGATGACCTCAGTTGCCTTCCCTTTGTCCACCAGTGCTGTCACTCCATCACAGAAGACCATCAGATCGGCCAGCCATGAACTTCCCTTGGTGAAGCTATGCTGTCTGTTTCAGGTCACCTTCCTGTCCCTCCAGTGCCTTATAAAAATTCTGTATAAAGCTATCACATGCCTACTGACCACAGTAAAAGTATGTTGTCAACAAAATAGCAAAAATTAGCCCTGATTTTTTTAGCAGTGATCTCAGAAAAGAAACCTATACACAATAAAATACAGCCCATGTTGTGACAAAAGTCTCAGTAAGGATCTCTTTAAATAAGGATCCGTATATAAATTATGATATTATTTTTAAGGCAGAAGTTGAACATTTGGTAATCTTGCCACAATTTATATTTTTCCCTTACAGCAGTAAATGCCTGAGTTGGTTTGGTTTCTGCATCTTGGTATACTTCACAGCACAGTCTACTGTGCTGGAAAGACTTCTCTGACATCTAAATCACTTCCATATTATTGTTTCAGTTCAGAACACAAAAGAATCTTTGAAGTGAATTTTCAGACCATCCCCACTTACTATGCTTTGGTTCATATGGATTGGATTTATTGCACAGTGCCTGGCATCCCTCCAGATAAAACTAAACCAGAGCCAACCTAACATACCATTTCAGCCACCAAAGGCTACCCAATCACAAGACCGGACAAGAGCGAGCCTGATTGATCTTCTCTCACTTTCAAAGCTTGCGTTATCAACAGTGTCAATTTTTCTAGTGTTCCACACTAGTTGCTAACATTGACTTAAGCCTTTGTCTCTCCACGTATATAAATCAGGCATTTTTAACAGTAAAATGTCTCAAAGTATTATTCTTAAAAAAATCAGATAACTGCAGTGTCCAATTAAATACTCATTACCTTTGCCAAACCTGTATCATGATCCCTAATAAATACTGTATTCACATGTCACTAAAACATCTTATTATGGTGAAAGACACTTGAGGAAGAAGAACACACATCTGACAAATCTATTTTTGTGAGGAAGTGGTCAGCAAAGGCAGTAAGAGATTTGTGGGAAAGATTTCTGCCACTGTCAGAAACAAAACGTTTTTAATTGGTGGGAAAAGGCGAAAAACAACTATAGAAAATCCTTTTTGTAAAGCTAATTAAAATAATGCTTTTTTTTTTTGGTAATTGAGAGATAAAGATGAACACTGAAATTAATATTGGACTATAAAATCTCACACAAACCTAACAGCATTCCTTCAGACAAAGCTCACTTCCATTAACACAGCTTCTCAAAAAGGCCAAACCAGTCCTCATGAAAACATGTTCACAGACAAATTGCACGAGCTGTTCAGCACTGCTATTTTGGCAAGGTCTCCAGCCAGATGGATTTGCTAATGACTCTTGTAAGGTGTTTAAATTAGAATCTAGTGTAACACATGACTGCCATGTTTAATTACTCTTTGCTGATATAGCTTAATGAATATTCTTTGGTATGTAAGAGTCAGAGTTTTTGATGAAAAATACAAAGACAAAATAGACTGTTTCATCTGAATATGAAGATATCAAAGCGTCAGTTTACTGCCCATGTAACTCTTCCTAAGACCGGATAATCAGAACAATGATTAGAGCAGGAATATACATTTGTCTTATGAAACATTTCTTAGCCGATACAAGCTAACAATGGATACAGAATTTTATTTGCATCAGTTGCATATATATTTTAACAATTCTACAATTTTCTGTAGGTCTGCCTGAATGCAGTCAGCCACTGAAATGTAAATGGGATACAAACATGATCTCAAATGATTTCGTTTTCTTTCAGAAGGATAACTTCAAAGGATCTTATTGGCTTCATTTCATTTTGTAAACTTCTACTTTTTTGGAGCAGACTTAGTACATATAGCTCAATATCACACACAAAACTGTTACAAAAGAAGAGGAACAAAGTAGTGCAAGCTATCATCAACCTACTTTCACATCTCACATGCTAACACTGCAATCAAATCTTCAATTGCAGACACAAGAGGAGGATGGATGTTATTTGCTGTTTTGATAAATATAAAATAATACAGAAAAGCTAGACATCTTTTCAATTTTTTTTTTTCTTTAGAACATATTTATGCATAAAGCAGTTTTTCTCATTGGTCACTAATGAACATATGCCCATAAACAGTCAATACAACTTTTACTCCTTGACCTATGAAGCTACCTCCTTAGTTATAGGATAGGATACACCAAATCAACTCTCATAATGGTGACAATCCCTCATCAGTAATAAGAGACCGTAAGAGCTATGGGAGCTTGGAGTGATTCCAGATTGAGAACGTAGACTGAGCTGAACAGAAACCTGAACTATTTGTGATGACAGTAGTTGTAGATGATACAAGATAAAGTAATTTTTCAGGTTTAGATTTTGAACATTTATTAAAAAAGCAGGATGTATGTTCATTTCAAATTAAACAGTTAAAAATGTTAAAGCATACAAACAAATCAATTGTGTACTAGCAGCATCCAATTGTTAGAATTTTCTAGAACTCCTCAGTACAGTCTTGGCAAGCTAAAAATATTACAACTTGCAACCAACTGACCTCACCATAGTGCAGATAAAACAAACTTTATAAAATCAACAATTTAAGGTTAAATAAGCTTAAATAAAGGTGTTAAATACAAGACACTTGATCAAAGCTTCTGTACAAAGATAAACAAATTTGGCATTATACAATTGATTGGCTGGCTCACACCATACATGTTTCCAATAGTTAAGCAGTATAACTGTTTAGCTGAACATCAACTATACAAAAGTAACAGAAGTTGGGAGTAGGCTAACCCCTGTGAGCCATTTACAAGGCATGTGTATCTTTAGAAAATCAAAACACTGTTTATATTCAGGCACCATTTGTTCCTGCAAATAAATAATCTCTAATGTATCTGCATCCAAACTAGTGTTAAACACATCAGTGCTAACATTTTATAAACACAGCTTTTTGACTATTCACTATACCTCCATTCTTATTGCTATGACGATGTGGACTGGGGAAATAAAACTACTGTACATACAAAAAAATAGAGCACCTTTTAAACATTAAAGTATATGTCTGGTTATTCTTTTTATCTTACAATACTGAAGCCCAAGCTAATGTAAATTGCTTTAACATCTTCACCAGTGCACCTGAAACGCAGGAACTAAAACCCCAAATATTCCTTTTCAGGCAAGCCCTAGCCAGCACATCCTCTAAAAATGTCTAAAATGACACTAGGAATTTTTTTACATTCATCTTCACACAAACAAATATCTGCTATTCTCTCCTTTCTTCATACGAGCTTATAGACAAGTTACCACAGGTCTCTCTCCTTTTCAAATGAATAAAACTGGATAGAGAATGTAGCAGAAACACCTACAATGGATTGTGAACACAGTGAAATTATTACCCCGTTAATTCAAAAAAATACAGCTGCTACATTACAGCTGTTACAAGTAAGTATTTTCCAAGGGTTCAGCCATTAGGATTTTTTGTCGATCGTATTGAAGAACCATTCTGTAAATTTCCTCAGTTGAGCAGCTGCTGTTTGAGACTCCTCTTGAAGCCTCATGTTATCTTGCCTCAGATGCTGTACCTCTGCTTGGAGAACTGCTTTGTCCTGTTTTTCCTGGTTAACAGAGATACAAGTTGAAGAAAGCAAGCAATCGAGATTCAAGGACCTATATAGTGTTATTGTTAATATTTCCATGCAAACCATTCAGCTATATTCTGTTGAGCACTCTAATGTATTTTGACAACTGCTAACGGTAAGTTGATTCCCAAAATGTGTTTCAAGTGCCTCATTCCTTCTCAGTACATTGTTATGAAGTTAAAATGATGCAAGCTAAAAAGAAAGCTAGACCCTATTTCAATATCAAAATCACAGAAATTCACTCAATTCAACAAAAATTCAAGGAGTAAAAAATAAGCAGATTTTGAGTATTATAAATGATATGTGAAAGTCCAGGAAGAAAGAAAATTATCTACTTTCAAAATCTTCCCCATAATAATTATTTTCTGACAAAAAGCAGACTCATTTCCACCAGTCCTTGGCATTGTTCCCAGCTCAGGAATTACAGCAAATGAGATAAATCAAGTCATTGTTACATGATTGAGGCACACATGAGGCAAGAAGGGTGACAAATCTAGAGTGCTAACTTCTTAGTAGCGCTTGTGTGCATAGCCCTATGCTTTGTTAAATCTCAAACATCACAAGATAGGGATTAAGTACATTATTTATTCTAGAGTAGTATATGTAGGATAATTAATTCTGCAGTAGTCAGTGACCTGCAAACTTATTAGCCTTGCAGCAATTTGTTTGTGTAGCCACTCCCACACTTATCACTAGACCCTACCATTCATAAGTGTCATTATGTTACCTATTTTAACTTACCTACTTTTTTCAAGCCCTTAATGACCTTCACACAAAAATCTATCTATTAAAATTAGAGAGCAATAATACCAGTAGCATACTCTTACCTTTCTCAGGTCAGTTTGTAGTTGCCGAAGGATCACTTCCAGCTGGTTAACTTTTCCAGTCAGAGTAGTTGGAGCATGCTCCCTGTAAACAAAACCACTACATTCAATTTGGGTTACTTAAAAACATTTCAACCCCTGTTTTCTCCACCCACTTTTGCAAAATAATACTTCTAGTGATAGCAGGGGAAGCAAATCGCTTTAGGGACAGTTGGGAAAACCAAGATAAAAGCAGCAACAGTGGAAGACTACTTACTATCAGTACACAAACCCACTGCTATGTTATTTGAATTATGACACTGTGTCTCATTCAGGTCTCTCAGAAATCAAAATGATTTTAAGGAGGAATGTTTCAGGTTTTATTTGCACACACCTTCCCACTGCAAGTCAAACTTGCTGGTAAATGGTATGCTGAGCGCATTTGTTAACAAGCTACTTTCAGATAAGGACTGTACTAATCTGAAGCAAGCTGCAGCAGTAATTTTTGCAAATTAAAGGATCCATTTGAATTCTTTTGTCTGGTTTGCAGTTGTGTCATTTCCAGAAAAAGATAAACCTACAGCTTCGTGGAGACAAATATTTTGTTTAAAGGTCAAAACATATGAAATACTGCTACAGGTTAATCAAATGCATGACTGGAGGAAAATATTGAGAATAGCTACTGTTCCCTGTATGACACTGAACACTGGCAGAGTTTCATAATATGTTATAGATGAAATTAGCCATAATGTGAATTATTATCTAGAAAAGAAAATCTGAAGAGAGAGCAATTTTTTTTAAATACAAAGCTGAATCAGTTTCTTCAAGCAAGTGCAAAAATCAGTCATTTTCCAATGCTTAAAGATGAACATTTTAAAATCTTTTTGCAGTCCTTACTGATCACTAGCTGGTGAAGGATGTGGACTTCGAAGTAATGGAAATAAATGTATTCAATCATGTAAGTTAATTTGTTTAAAATGTGTTCAAAATTAAATGGGACATTCTAACAAGCAAGAAGACTAAATCCTTTCTTATCCCTCCATTTCCTCTTATCCATTCCTGTTGCTGAAGAGCAAAACTAATCAAAGACGTGTTTCCTTTCTAACATGAGCTAATGGACAGAATCTACTCCCCACAACAGAGAAGACAGGAGCACACTTAGATTACTGAGGGTGAAGAATTTGGGCAGTTTTGGCACAGAAGTTTCCCGCAGCCCCCAGTTATAGGTTCTCCTGATTTATTTCTCTCCTTATAAATGAAAACGTAGCAATTTTTCCTTCAATGTGAACAGCTGCAAAAAATAAATAGGAACACCTGCTCCAAGAGCTGAAATGTTTGCTGCAGATAAGAGTCTTGCATCCTACTGAGCTGAGCTCCTTTTACCAGTTCAGATGAAAACAGAAATGAATGTAACACAAACTACTGTTGCAAAGGAGGAACACAGTGAAAAATGCGGCTTTGAGGTGCAATAGATCAGTTCAGGTTAATTGGTTAAACTCTGCATATACCTTTACTGTTCTAATGAGAGAGTTTTTCCTGGCTATGCTACAAATTTCCCAGATGAAAATGCTCTGAGTTTGATTCACACTGAAACAACATTTCAAAAGTAAAGTGAAGGTGTGATCTGTCAAGGCAACAGTTCAGCTATGAAATAATGAAACATTCATGTAGACAGTTAGACATCACATGTTTTGAAGTAAAACCCTAAGAGCCATTTTCACTGATAGTTCATATGCTTGGCAAAAATACTATTGCGAAGACAAAGGCAATGTTCACACAAGCAAAACTGTGTGCACTATATACAGATTGCTTTGATAGATTGAAACTCAGAGAAGCAGTCCTTGTTCAGTAAATTCATGATCTAAATTAAGACTGTAAGGAACTGTTAGGATTTTAATTCTTTATGGCAACTATTATGCAAGGCAGTGCCATTGAGAGGACTTCCAAAGTTAAAGATTGTGTCAGTTTCCTATGGTTAAAATCTGTCAGCTGAAGAGCAGTAAGAAAACATTCTTAACTTTCACAAACCAGTAGCTGGACCAAGATAATTCCATCCAATGTCATATTTTCTTCCTCAGATCTTATAATGTGTTAATTTCTGAATAGTTTAAACAAAATGCTAAACTGCCCATAGCCAAAAGGTAGGTAACATCAGGATTACAGCATTCATTCCAGAACACTGACCTCAAAGCAAATATCCAAATGTATCTCCTACCCTTTTCTCTCTCTTTTTTAAAAATTTAATAATAAAGTACTAAATTTAATTTCAAAACTTGCATATTTTCAGAGTACAGGAGCTCTGCTTCCTATACTCCTCTGGTTTCCTTTTTTCACATTTAATCACATGATCAAAGAATGGTTTGCATTGGAAAGGATCTTAGCTATCCACTAGTCCCAAACCAACTGCCATGGGCAGGGCTGACACCCACTACATGACATCCTGACTCTTATTTTCCTTCTTTACTTTTTGGCTCACAAATTATTCATTTTGTCCAGTTTTTTCTTTGCATCTCCTTCCATGTCCCCTTCCCCTTTACAGCATTTAAGTTAAGGAAAAGGATATGTAACAAGCAACACTAGGAGGAAAAAGAAAGCAACTTTTTTGTTTTGTTTTAAGGAAATGTGCTGTAGTTTTGACATACCCAGCAGCATCAAGAAAATCTTTTCCATCTGTGGGACTCTCATCCAAAGGTAATTCTTGTGTTCCTTCCAAACCCTGAGCATGCTGCATATCATCCAAGGTACAAAAAGATGCTACTCTCTGATCTGTAAAAAAAAGTAACGTAAGGTTATGTTTAAAGATGTATATTTATATATACAAAATAAAAGGCTCTACTACAGCCATTGTTCTTGCTCAGTTCAACAAAAGGATGTAGATTTCTACATCATAGCTTCGAAGATAGTCAGCAGATGTAAAGTACGTTCTAATTAGTTGGCTTCCCCACATCTGCATCCAAAGGCAACCTCAAAGCAAATTTTTTGCACCTCAGATCTGTTTGGACTAGTTAAGACTGATTAAGATATGATCAGTAAATTGGTCTTGATGAAATCCACAGAAAACTGCTTGAGAACTCAGGGCCACAACCAGTGTCAATATGAACTCAATGAAAAAGTTTGTATTTTCTATAGACTTAGAGCCCTTGGATTCCTCAGAAATCTCTACTGCCAATTTTGTACTTTTTTGCAGTTTACTATCATCTCAAGCATTTGCAGAACCTTCTGGTAATCTGCAGACTGGAAAAAACAAATTCATGCTAGTTTTATCAGTTGAGGTTTTTGTTATACATATTACAAAGGCACACTATTACCTATGTTGGATTGCACTAGAGTGTAATCTAACAAGCACAGGTTTTACCTATGGATATACAGTGTGGTTGCCAAAATACATCAGTTATCACGGAATAGAACTATGCCATGCAGATCATAATTGCACAGAATGGGAGTAAATTATGCATTCATTAGGATTTAATTTGTCTTCTATAAAAATATAATCCATATTCTGTGGAGATTCATTTAACTTATTTCTCTTAAGCAAAATCCAAGTCCTTAGGTTTGTTTAAATTCTGGTGACAACATGCCTGCCTCGCCTTTTCTCCCCTTGCTCTACCACCCCAGAGACCCAAAGCTTGCATTATCATGCAAACGTGCAAACATAGGAAATATTAAAGAAAGTTTACAAAATATAAAAGTCATCAATCCCAGATCATCACCTAGAAACGGCGTATGATGACAGAACGGCCCAAGTTCTTCATCTGAGTCAAAACCTGGAATAAGATTTAGAATGTTCCTATAAACAAGACAATCCATCTCCACTAAAGTAGCTGTGGCCCTTATGTAAAGTTCACAAAATGGGATACTCCCAGTGCAACTCATGCTGGCTCTCACTGCCAGCCTTACAGAACCATTTTTGTACACCAACATTACAGTAAAGCATGCGATGTCATGCACTGTGTCTCTAACAGCAATACCCAATGTTGTGCATGGCAATTTGGCATGACACACAAAAAAGACAATCCTCCAAACTCTAAGCACCAAACAGCAAAAACAGGTCAGAACGCTTTAAATAGGCAGAAAAACTTGTTTTACAACTTGTCCCAAATAAAAATAGGAAATCATTCAAAAGCCATTTTAAAGGCATTTCTAAATGAACTTTTTTTTTTTTTCAGAATAGCAAATATTAACAATTCATTTATTATATGAAAAGAGAAATCGGATGTCATATTTTTATCCAATTTTAAAGACCACAGCTCATTTAATTTGATTTTAACCTCATTTCTAACTTACGATAGACCTCAGCAAATTTGAACATGATGCTTTCACGTGTGTTGAAAATAAGGTAACAATATAATTTCAAACACTAAATCAATTTGAAACGTATTAAGTGGGTAGATTTAATAAGTACAGATAAACCAAAAGGAGTTTCCCAACTCAAAAGCAGTATGTAGGCCAGAAACAAAACTGAATAAACATTCAGACTGACAATGGATTGGGTCAGAAGTTTGAAGTACATATGTAATTATCAATTTCACTTTTATACTGTTAACATTTTCATTGTCTCTTGACAGAAGAAACCAAAGTCAGCAACAGATGTTATTCAATGCTATTGCTATTTTTTCTATGGTCACTAACATGTGATGCGTGACATTGCATCTCAGAGGCCATACTGTCTGTACGATAAAAACCTGCGTTTTTTTTCCACTGCAAAGTAAGCTTAATTAAAGAGTATGGCCACTCATTCATCATGTTTTGTCAGCTGAGAACATGTTTTGTCAGTTTGTTCTCTCTAACAGTGTTTTAAAGTAGCTTTCTCTTGATGTGTAAAAGCAGCTGTAAAAGTAGATGCATGCAGCTGTTAATGAAATCACATGATACAAGTTTTAAGCCCAATATTTTTAAATATCTTCATAATACGTCAACACACAACAAAACAAAAATACCAAAAAAAAAAAACCTAACAAAAAACAACACAAAAACGGGTGCTTGCAATTTAGTATAATTTGTGGATTGACTTTTTTTTCCTAGTATATTCCATAATGAATTTCAAATGCATGTCATTAAAAATAATAACACTTAGAGTAGGAAATAAATTATGAACCCTTTTCTGTTTACATAGTATAACTTTAAAATATTTTTGAAACATTCCTATATTCATAAAATATGAAAACATCTCCCATTCCTCAGATGAGGAACAAAGTCACTGCATGGCCATTAATAACCAGAAGTCTCCAGTTATATAGCGTACTATGAAAACTCCTGCGTTGCTCTTCAAAATAGGCAATTTTCAAAACCCTGGTTGGTGTCAACATCATTCTCTGAACAAGTTACTGACACAATAAACTACTATATCAACAAGATCCCTGAGTACTAAAATATTTTGCTTTTGAATACTTTTCAAGTACTTTTAAGGATGCATTTTTATATTCAATAACTCCTACCAAGCCTCATTGATCTCTCTGAAAGCATTCATGCTTCGCAATAGTTTCACCAACTTACTATTTAAATCAAGATGGCTTTTAAATCTGAACTGTGGTTAAAATTGAACTTGTGTTTCAAATACCAAAATTTTCCTACTGATTTTGTTTCTATTTATTCCCAACAGAACTGACTTGACTGTACTCACAAAAATGAAATCAGTGCCACCTTTGTTGATGCTTGACTTTTCAACAGAACAATCAAGCATATTTCTGACTATTATACTGCAGGTACTGCTTCCTCAAAATTATGAGGACATCCCTAACTGCTAAAGTGTCAGAATTTTAGGTTTTAGCTGGGACATTCTTGCCAAACTATACAAGGACCCAAGTGCATAAACAATTTGAGAAAATACTGCAATGACAGGCTGAGAGAGTTGGGATTGTTCAGTCTGAAGAGAGAAAGCTCCAGGTAGACTTCATAGCAACCTTCTCGTACCTAACCAGGGACCACAGGAAATATGGGTAAGACTGTTTATCAGGCAGTATAGTAATAGCATATGGGGAAATGACTTTAAAGTAAAAGAGGGAAGATTTAGGTCATTAGGTCATTAGGAAGAAATTTTTCACTGTGGGTGATGAGGCAGTGGCACAAGCTGCAGAAAGAAGCTGAGAATGCCGCATCCCTGGAGGCACTCAAGGCCATGTTGGACAAGGCCCTGGGCAGCTGAGCTGGTAGAAGGTTGGAACTACATCATCTTTAAGGTACCTTCCAGTTCAAACCACTCTACGATTCTACAGTGTATCAGTGTTTGTACAAAAGTTTAAAATTCTCAAAACAACTTTTACTTATTGGAGAGCAGAAAAGACTAAGATAAGCATGGAGCATGAAACAGCCCTTTCATTACAAAGTAAAGGCTACCTACAAACATGCAATGAGATTCACATGGAAGCAAAACAGAGCTACACATGCATGCATTAGAAATGACCAAATCGTAGCTGAATATTTTCAGCTTTTATCAATCTAACAGTTTAATTTACTAATTTGATTTGAATAATTTTCTCTTGTTGAATGCTTCACTTCATTCTCATTATGTTGTGAGTAGCGTTATTTGCACTAAGCCAAAAAGATTTTAAATGGAAATATTAAAATTATATTAATTATAATAGCACAGATGTTTCTGCAAAGATAAGTTGGCATTAAGAAACACTACATTCTGACTGGCATGGCTAGTAGATGATCACAAAAATAACCTGGAAAATAATCAGAAGCTGAAACCACCTATTTAAATGAACTAAATTAAAGACATCACAGAAATGACTTCTAGGTTGTCAGTCCCACAATACTATTTATAAAACACTAGCCTTTCTAAAGCAGACTACAATAAGTTTAAACAAACAAAAATAGAACAAAGATCTATTAATAATAATAGTGTTTATGTTTGGGCCAATTCTTTTCTATAATGGCACTAGCAGTTATGGACATCTTGAAAGACTTTACCTTTTATTCCACAAGTTCTCTAATGAATACAAAATGAAATATCAACTACATAACACATATTGAAAATCTGTCCTTCTTTCCTTACTTGGAGATCTATCAAAAGGATAATAAAATAATAATAAAAGAAAGAGAATTTAAAAAACAAAACAGAACAAAAACCACATTCTCTCATTTATTTATTTATTTTGGATTTCTTTGTTCTCCTTCTTCTTGTTCATCTCTCAACTTTATTCTTTAAACCTCCTCAAAAAGTTGCTTTACTTCTCTTTTCTTCTTTAATCTCATTTTTCTCTCTTTTGCTGCACAGTCACATGCAGTTCTGTCTATTTTTTTATGTTTTATTTCAGGTGTAGATACAACAGTATAGATACAAAGATACAGCCACAATGAACTCCCAACATGTCAGCTGTCTTATCTATAGCTATATCTTAGCTCTAGAGCTGTCTCTCTATACCTTCTACCAAAATAATACACGGGAAGTGGAAGTAGTGAATCTACATATGGAAGACACTGAATTACACTCCTTGCAACTGACTGCATGAATGCTAAAAATGATCTCTGGATAAAAAAGTCAAATCTATGTCCTGCAGTGGAAGGTAGTGCAAATACTTAAAATAATGTTGCACTGAACTTTTTAGATATTAACCCTCAACACAAACAGCTCCAACAAAACCTATTAAAGATGCAGCTTCTGGAGCTTGTGGAGGTAAACCCTGCGCAGCTTTTCATTGCACTGTGGAGACCTATCCACATAAAACTGGATTTTCCAGCAAAGTCTGAAGTAAATATTCAGCTTCTCGCAAAAGTTCTTGACAAGCAAAAGTATCAGAAATGAAACTCTCACAAACTAAAAAAAAAAAAAAGCCCTATCATGATAATTTTAATTTAACAAGTTATGACTTCCTCATACTCTTCTTCTCAACCATTTCCTCCACCCTCGTTAGACTATAGATGAGAAACTGCTGCATTAATCAGAATACAACTGCATTTGCATACGGACAGATAAAGGATTGTGGGGCCCACAGGATGTATGGATTTTTAACAGAGAAGAATGTATGTTCTTAGCATACAGTCTAGAAAAATAACTGAGGAAAAACTATGACCTTGTAATCAGTTTGGTCATTCTAATCAAAGAATACTAAAAGACCTTTACAAAGAAAAAAAAACCCTCAAATGAAGACTTGCATCTAGGTTCTAGAAAGGAACATAACTTTTAAATATCAGGTTGATAAAGTCAAACTAGAAGTCAACTCTAACATCAATTTCCCATCTTTGACCCTTTTTCATTGGTCTTTTTTGATCGTCCTATTTAAAATGTGATCTTATTTCCATTCCACTGAAAGAAAAGATCAAAAGAGTTTCATATTCATCGGTTTATGATTTTTAGAATTATCCACTCTCTCTTTTTCACTATGAAGAATGCAGAAAAGTAGTTCCAAGTCATTTTTAAACACTTAGATGAAGCAATTTCCCAGTTATCAACATTAAAACACATAAGGAAAAAACATCTGTCAATTCATATCCAACTCCCTCCCTCCTAATAAATTTTTTTTTATGATATCCCTATCAGTTATTCTTTTTAAAAATGGTTTTCCAATTGCAGGAGATAGAATAGAGGAAGATGAACAAGTCAAAATTTTTAAGTTGCAGTATTATGAGTAAAGTCCAAATATATTACAAATCATCTTGCACGTATGTGGATGTATCTACTGCAGAGTTCTAAACATGAAGAATTACATTCATTCACCAAAATATATATATATATATATATATAATTTTCTGCCTCAAATTCTTCTAAAAAATCAGACTTAAAAACTTTCCATCTTGCAATTCAGCCAATCAATTCTTCACCTTAATTACCTACTAAGCTATTTGCAATTAAAATCCAGCAATATTTGCCCTCCCTAGAACAGGGCACTGTGGATAGCTGTGTTTCTTCTACATTTATCTCTTAAATGGAAATGGCAATTGCACTTACGTAACACTTAGCAAAATGAAGTTATTTTCACCAAAATATTAAGCAGTAAAAGTTAAGAAAATTGATTCCAGTTTTCAAAGAAATAAAAAAATGTAGGAGCATAGCCTATATGAACAAGCTTTTAGATAGCTGAACTCAAATGTTGTATTAGTATTAGCATTTAAAAATATTCTTAGAGAACCAAGTTATCAAATATATAATTCACTGTTTTTTCAGTTATTTACTAAAAATAAATACTAGGATGTTTCCTGAGTGTAGATAAAATAAACAATACAGTTCTCTTGGATGCTGATCATCATTGTTGATCTGATTTTTTTTTTTTTTTTTACTACTGTTTGTTTTCCGAAATTTTAATTATGCCAACTAAATTAGTAAAGTACTTCTGAAGAGCTTTTGAAATTTAATCACTTCATACTCAGGGAGGAAATCAGTACCTGAAGTCTTATTACCATGGTTGCTTTTAGCTGAAAAAAAAAAAACAACACAACAAGAGCCAAACAAACCAGCACCTTATTACTTACTTAACCCATTCAGCTGATAAAAATGGGACCTACACATCACCCTTACTGATATCTCTGATTCATACATTCACCAGTGAGAATAATACCAGATAAAAAATGTTGCATGTTTTAGGACAGTCCTGTGACCCAACCAAAACTGGAAACCAAGAAACACAAATGTACAAATGGATAGATGATTAGACTCAAACACACATCCATCTTTCTGTGTTTATACATTACGAGTATGCTTGGCTGCCAGAGAGGTGAATGAGGTTTTTCTTCATTAACCCAGTCATAATTTAATAACGCAAACCTAGTTTATATCCCATGCTTCAAATTCTGGATAGTATACCATACATTTTTGCTGTTTTCAAGAGCTTGTAACATCTCTTTGATACAAAGTTTTTGAAGACAACACAATAAATCCAGAGAAATTGTTACTCCCAATCACTTTTTAAGCATCTAATTCAAGTGCTTTGAATCTCTCCTTCAAAGCACCTGCTTTTTCCAATAGATTACAGAGAGCACTGTGTCCCTAAGAGATGAATGTTATCTAAGACAAGTACTGAGAGTATTTTAGAGAATACTCCAAATTTTCAGTGACAATCTTCATCACTGAGAAAGCATACAGCTAAAAGAACAAAGGGGCTTCAAAGGTAAACACTGGATTTTTGTTAATTCAAAATGTGTCTGTATGTGTATGTACATATAAATATATATTCTTTTTCCCCCAAAAATGTTTGTGTAGTGAACAGTGATCTTTATTCAACTTTTCCTGTTACCTTCAAACGCTCGAGCAGCATCTACCAGGTGGGACCAGTCTAGCCCTGTGGCAGTGTCTGGCAGGGGCATCAGGCCAGGATCATTGAATTTGGCTTTATCAGATAAGGACCCATCTGAGAACCAGAATTCATCTAAACAATAAACACAATAATTAGTCTTCCTATAACAATGAAGTACAATTAATTTTGAACCTGTTATAATGAACTGTAAATATATATATAAAATTAATGACTGCTACCTTTGTTTTTCTTTTTCCTGTTGTTTCTTGTTCAATACTCAATAAGGATGGACACAACTATTAACTCGAGAAAAATGAGCTGGCAAGGGTTTCTAGAGGTTTTTTTGCCCCTCCATACACCACATGGTCTTTGCAATTTCCTGTAAATTCTGTGAGTAGGCAGCACTGATTCTTAAAGCATACTATATTAAACCTGGGCACTGAGCAGAAAAGTTGCTAGATGAACAAAGGTATGTTTTAAATAAAGCTGGGAATCAACATATGAAATATTTACACACAGGGTTTTATTCTGGAATGTAAACATTTCAAATTTCAAAAACATCACCTACTTCTATTGCATTTGTAAGTTCTAGCCTGTATCCAAGACTCACTTTCACACTGAAAATATTACCTATTAATACTTGTGTATCTGAGAATGCAAGATTTGCATGTCAATACCTGAGCTCCAGATAAAGGTGTAACATGCTGTGCACTGAAAATTAGTGTATGCATTTCAATTAATCTATAATGTTAGTTCGTGCAGTTATGCGGTCTTTTAGAAAGATACCGTGAACATACAACATAGTAGAGGAGATGTTAATTTTCATAACTATCTTAAATAGTTTAATATTTTCCTTATCTTTCTATAGCAATCTTCACTGTGAATGAATATTGTAGAATAGACACAAAGATGATTTAAAACTGCATTAAAAACAAATTTTAAACTGAATTTCATCTAAAGATACTGATGCAATCACTTTTATTAAATAGTACAGTCAAAAGAAAAATGATTTTTGCTTTTAAGATGTGTCAAAATACCTATTTTTTTCATTGAACACTTCAGAAGTAGAGGTCTCTTCCATCTAACTATTCTAGTGCTTTAGATTACAATATTTAAAGTGATGTTTTTTCTAGCACAATACCATACATAAAAATCACTGAAGGAAAAAATGCACACGCACACATGGAAGATTATTCTAGTGTAAGAAAGTGGCACATTGTCATTGTCCAGAACCATAACAAAGAATATTGAAGTCTATTTGAATTAAATATTTGACCTAAAAATCCCAATGCAGAACCCTTTACAGAACATTCCATTGCACAGAGCAATGATTTGAGCATGTAAAATTAGAGCTTTGTAAAAAAAAAACCTGGGGCTTTTTTT
Source organism: Centrocercus urophasianus (assembly GCF_019232065.1). Taxonomy (NCBI): domain Eukaryota; kingdom Metazoa; phylum Chordata; class Aves; order Galliformes; family Phasianidae; genus Centrocercus; species Centrocercus urophasianus. The sequence goes on from NW_024884142.1 coordinate 65,031,612, forward strand.
GTTTTTATATCTGGAACATCAGAGGAAACGAGTTTTGCAATTCTTTATCAAGAACTGGAAGTCCCATGAATCAAAATCAATGCCTGTGAAGTAGAAATCCTATTTGCTACGGACTTCATCTTGTTCTATGACTTACATGAAAGTACTGTTCTACTACAAATGGAAAAGATTTGACAATTCTCTGTAGAAATGTATTCCATAGTAACCATTTTTGGGATGCCAAAGTAGATGATATATGAAGTGAAACTACTCATACATCTGTAATAATATAATATTATATTTTCAATTTCTTATAAACACAAAATCTTATCTAAGGTTATCTTGGAGTAAAAGTGCTTTGTAAGCTCAACAGTAGAGAATACTCTAAACTTCTGTATATGATTTGGGAATTGTAAGAGCCATATTTGTGCTAGTAGAAATGTTTTATATAATGCTGTTGGGGAAAACAGAGAGAAAGCCTTATTTGAAGGCTGGCAAGCCAGCTTTTGGTTCTAGACCAGCAGGCAGGCCCTAAAGGGCAGCCCTTGCTTTTATATAATCAAGCCTACAGAGGCTGGTTGTGAAACCTGTCAGAAAGATGCCTGTACTCCGTACATTCTGCTGACTTTCCAAATTGAAGTGTAGGAATGATATATTCACCAGCAGTCAACATTCATTACACGCTGTCTTGTGAGAACCTCAGTTCACCTTAGGGTGGATTCTTATTTGGTCCCTGACAGAGCAGCTTAACTGCTGAAAGCCTCCTGGAGTAGGAGATTTGAATATTGATAGCTCTGAAAACTCAAGTGCTCATGTTGATGGCTGATACTATAAGCAGGATAACTGAACAGGCATCAGTGTGCCACTGCAGAATAAGGAGCTCTAAAGACATAGGCCTTTTTGTGCATCTGAACCTCAGAGAATACTATTCATACTTTAGGAACACTCTGGCTAAGAAAAATTATTTCTACAGCAGTGCATTTGCATTGCCTTCCAGTTTCTCTTACCTTCCTGTTGCCTACACATTTTCTTTGTATGAATACAATATCAGCAGCATGCAGGCTGCTTGCTGTTTTCATTTTTGACTTATGCAAATGCGACATGCACACCTTTGCATTTCCCGGAAGGTATGCAGAACCTCAAAGGTCATTATCTTCATTGCACGCAAGTTTGGTTTTGAACCAATGCAGACTTATTCCTTTATTTCCTTGAGGAAATAATGCATGTTATCTTTCAGTTTTAAAGATTACTTTATTTGCTCTACTCCAATTTGGCACTAAAACATTGATCTCCTGGCTTCTGGTCCTTTCATGCCCCTTACTTCCTGTACTTACAAATTTTCTTTATTTTTATTATTGCTACATTAAAGTAAAAGCATTTTCAAGAGTTCTTATTTTCACCAGAATTATATGGTAAACTCAGTTTCCAATAGAGATCTCCTGAATGTCAGTCTCCTGTTGTCAGTCCCACCCCCCCTGTATTCAAAGAGTAACTAGAAGGAGAAAGAAAAAAAAGATTCATCTGGCTTAACCCTTTTTACTTCTAAGATAAGTATCTTGTTTCAGTCGAAACTGCTACTTTTATGTAGAGATTGTAGGCAGTGGAAGAATATCTGCAATGTACTTACTGTGTTCATAAACTAACACATTATTTAATAAGCAGATTATACTCAAAAGATGTTACAAGTGAAGGAACACAGAAAGTCATATGTGGACATAAATCCCAGTGCCTCTTCCAGTTCTTTTTTCCTGCAATTAGTAACTACCTGCCTAGCATCTCCCCCCTCTGCATCATTGCCTAGGGTTGACAAGTCTCCCTTCAAAGATGCCAGCTTGCTAGTAGACTTTCTCATGGAATTATGTTTATATTACTGTTAAAACAGTGGGCATGTGCCCCAATAACTACTTTTATGCTGAACTTCTCACAGGCGTTTCCTACAATATGGAGGAAAACATTCAGAATTTGCTAGTGTCTTATTACAAAATATTCCCTTCTTAACGACCCTCATCAGTGAAAGTATCCTGCACCTTGCTCCTTTTCTCAAAGCACACCATCCTTCCTTCCGTTTTTTTTTTTCATTATAGGAGTGGACCACGGTCTCAGTCTGACTGCCTCTGTATGTCTTCCTGGATTTCTCTCCCTTACGTTTGTATACTAATTCTGTATCTGTGGTTCTTGTTGTTTTCACTCCTTCACTGCTAGTTCAGCCACCATGAATTGACAAGACAGGGATACATTTGTACCTGCAACTGTGCAGGGTATGTGAGAATCACTCAACATGAAAAGCACTGTGTCAGGGAATCTTCAATGTCCCCAAGGTAAAATTTAAGAGTTCTCAGCTACAAAAGTTCTGCTTTTTGGTTTAAGTTAAAAACTAAGATAAAACAAATCTTTCTGGAGTTGTGTACTGTGTGCAATCCACAGTACTCATTTCAAGCTCTACTGAAAGCAACATTTTTTTTCAGCTCACTTCCTCCAGTGATAAAATGATAAAAAAGTCCTACAGCTTTATTTTCTCATCTCCTTCCCACAGTGAACATCACACAGTTTAAGTTCCTGTTTCCATATTTGCACAGTCATTTTGTCTGATTTTCTAGTAGTCTGAAACCCTTCAGGTTGCCCATTATGCTCTGTTTTTGCTGTGGCTTTGCTTCGCTATTAATCACAGTCTATTCCTTGCTGGAGGGGTCTCACGAGACTTGGTGCTGCCACAATATTTCACGGAACACATGCTGGGTAATAACATGCAAGAGCATATCTAAAAATGAATTCTGGTCAAAACCACAGTATTTTTACTGATTTCTGTTAACATTAAATATCAGTAAAATTAAAATGTTTTAAGATCACAAATGGATGCATTTTATGGGAGACAGTACTATCAGAGCTCGGAGTCCAGGTTGAAGCCTCCAACTATTATTATAAATGAATAAATAATATAAATATAAATAAATTTATAGAATGGAAATATCTGACACATGCTAATTATAAAATCCTCCCTAACAAGATTCAAGATTAGTTTCTTATAACCAGATACTGACTAGCAGTATTTTGAAAATAATGGTGGGCAAGTCATTATGTGTTTGTCTTCAGGTGGCGATTACAGATAAACGATTATAGCTTCCTTAAGACAGTCGTCCTAACAGATCTTTTATCACTGGCTTTGAAAAGTACTTTTAAAATACAGAACCAGAAGCAGAAAATAGGACCTGTGTATGAAAATAACAGGAACTCTCTTGGCTATTAACAATCAGCTTCACACTGACTGACAGGATACTAATTTCATGTTTTTTCCCCACTATGCATGTAAGTGTCTGTATCTAAGACGCACCAAGAAGGGAAAATAATGTAAGACAGTACCAATACACAAAACACTGAAATTCCACAGCTGGAAGAGCAGTATAAAGCCTGAATGTGCACCATTAGTTGCTGTGTACCAGACTCCAGAATGCTGAAGCCTCCAGCCTGATGAAGGTTTGATCGCTTTGCAGATTAACCATCCTAACAAATTGCTCTACAAGTACAGGTCTAGCAGGTATAAGAAAAAAAAATGCAATCAGGAAGCCATTTTAAAGCCCTTAACACACTACAAAATTTCGTATTAGTCTCAAACGAAAGAAAATGGAGCTTCCTATTCTGAATTTATGCTAAAGAGTTTCATGCTGATGGAAGAGGAATAGTTTGAAGTTTGGCAAAAGGTACATAAAGCTTGCATTTCCGGCTGAAGCAGGAGTTTAGAAGTTTGTAATAGTTTAAAATGAAGCTCAGTGTGATGCACCTCAGTGTTACAGGAAAGTGTTTTTTCCTATAACTTCATACTGAAAGCAAGTGATTGCTAGTGCCTTAAAGACATGATGAATGACAGAAGCCTATCATTATTACTTCAGTTATTTGTCCATATTCTCTCTGGACATGGTTTTACAAGCATCCTCAACATTTTCAGGAAATCCACCCACAGCTTCTCAACTATCAATTTCAGACTTCACAATTGTTCTATTTTTGTAAAGTGCAGTCAGTTGCGATACAATATTAACGTAGCTAAGTATTTCTTTATTTCTAGATTTCATGTCTCCTATGGCCGGAGTGAAATAATTGAGCAGCATTTAAAAAAATAATAAAATTACCCTTATTAAATATATAAAGATGTGGCCTACATATATGCATCTGTGTATGCAGGTTTGGGCTGTGGTATATAAGCATTCATGTATTATATGATGAATGTAGCATTAATTTGAACGTACACAAAGACTGAAACAAAACAGGCCAGTTTGGCTTGATTGGGCCACTCCTGGAAAATAAAATTATAACCAGAAATATCTTCAGACAATTGTTTGTTGTCGATTACTGATCATCTGAAAACTTCATAGGAAGTAAACACCATCTCCAAACATAATAAACCTGAACTGATCACCAAGGTAAGCATAAGCATGTACTGATGACCAAATATGCTTTTACCAGGATACCCAGAAGACTGATGCGACATTTCACAATTTCCCCTCAAAAGTAAATTCCAACATATATTCCGAACTCAGCAACAACAGTGACAATCACTTACTCCTCAGATTTCCCATTCCAGGTGTCAGGCTCATTCTGGGAGGCAACGTGCTGTGATATGGTGGAGTAGTGCTGAATAAGATATCATTTGGGAGAGCCTGGTCTAGCATTGAACTTCGAGAGCTGGCATATGAAGACCCTCTTCGATTGCTACATATACTTTCATCTGACAGGGTACGATAAAGTGTCCTCCGTGGAGAAAGGTTTCCATAAAATGAAAACTAAACATCAAAATATGGAGATATAAGAACATATATTACAGGTTAAAATAATTTCCACTAGCATATCCCATCATCAGACTGCTTGGGAGTATTCTTCTGGGCAGGCATTCTGAAATTGTTGAGCTAATACAGATCAGAGATTTGTTCCATCACATCAGCTCTGTACTGAGGCCTCAGAAAGTTGAATTGGATTTTCATACTTCTTCCTCTCGATATTTTGGAACAAATTTCCATGAATTAATCAGATTTTGTGCAGCTTTATTAATTCTAAATGTTAAATGAAATCCCCATAGGATTATGACAGCAATTTTTTTTCCAGAAATATATGTATCTAAGACTACCAGCTTTTGGTAACATTTATTGAGGACTGTACTCTTTGATTTTAATTTGAAATGGCTATGCTTTAATATTTAACATTCTGAACTGATACATGGTGCAATATAATTCATTGAACAGTAAGAGTGATTTTAGAGACTGCATTTCTACAAATATCATGAAATAGGCTTAGTGAATTGGATAATAGAGGTTAGTGGAAACTGTTACGTATTTCAAAAAGTTATTTAACCAAAACCCAAACATCTACAGCAGAACAAGATGTTACTGTAGTGTAAAACTGGGCCATTCCACTTCATAAGTCATTCTTCAGCACTGCAAATCCTGTTACTTCTCACATGTACAAAGGTCAGTTATTTTAATTATTTTAACTGGTTTCTCTTGCATGTAACAATTTAATATCTAGCCCTATTTGCCATGTAGCTAACTACGAGAAGCATACTCTTTATGAAGAAAGTAAGCTCAGGACCAGTAACTCTTCAAAACAGTGAATCTAGCACAGAGTTAAAAATATCTACATTGTTATATTTCTGAACAAAATTCACTCACTGATGAATGTGCCTAAAAAGAACAGACGGAAACGCTCAGTCATGCCACAAAGAACAGTCTTTGCAGAACAGTTAAATGTATTTCATATCTTTAGTTCAGGAAAGCATCTATCTTGAGGACAATACAGAAAATGCTGAATTGTTAGAATGTTTAACTATGTCCCAGAGAAGATTAAGGCAGATACTCAGATTCTAATCTAGGAAAGCATCATAATATCAGCAAGGGGAAAAAAGAAAGGGGGGATGATCAGTTCTAAAGGTTGGAAACAACCCATATGATCATCTAGTCTAACCATCATAGGAATAAACGTCAGGCCAAATCCTTATTTTAACACATGTAAAATAGTGGTATCAACAGTCATGAGCAGCAGTACTGGATAAAAGACATACACAACATCCCTAGGTATACGGACATTAAGTGTATGGTATCCTTTTATAAACAGTGGTTAAAGAACACCAAGAGCTGCTGAGTCTTAATAGGCACCACACTGGGCAAAGGATTAAAAACCTTCTTTCTGTGAATTAAAAGCATCTCCAATCCTCTTTAACACACCTGAGATTCAGCAAGCATTCTGCTACAACTCTTGTATCTTTCTGAAGTCTCCCAACATCTCATTACATTTTTATCTAAAAAGATTGGCCAGTAGCTCTTCAAATATGTTTAACTTTAATTGTTGAAGCTTTACAGAGTTTCAGAGCATGACAAGAATTAAACACTACACATTCTAGAGAGTTCACTATTCCCTGCTCTTTGAAGAAGGTGAGATAAAATGAAACCGAAGATGTGATTCAATTCTGTTCAATTTTACATACTCAGAAAAATTACTTTCTGGTTTGCTGTCAAAAGCAACTGACTAAGCTACAGCAAGATAACTACTCTCTACGAGGACATCATCAAAGACTGGATAGTGCTAATTCCTGTGGCTTCCTGTGGGGCTCTCTTGCAAATCAGAGCCCATGGTCTCTCTTACTTAAATATCTTGAGGGGAGAAGGGGACAGTAGTAATATATCTCAGAACGGCCACATCACCTCACTCCTTATGGAGGCAGCCTTGAAATGACAGAAACGTTGGCAGTGCTTGAAATCATCACAGAAAGTCAAATTTTGCACTAATCATAATTCATAAAAACCTCTAGGACATTATTCATAAGAATTCAACTACATACTTAATGTACTTAACATACTTAACATATTGCACTTTAAAAATACATATAATCTGAATTCTAAACTCTGCACTTAGAGGATTCCCATGCGTTTCTTTTGTTCAGACGTGATTACGTTATTTAGCACACTGTATGAACACCAGGGGTTAAGAGGGCATTGAATTTATATCTAAGTGTGACAATTACTCAAGCAATTCAATTGTTTTGTGCTTTATTGCAAATTAAGCCCAAAAAATCAGAATCGTGTATACATGAAACCTAGAAAATATTGAATTCCCTATACTCTTCTTGTGAACTTTTTAATATTCCTGATTGTCTTCATTCGGTATAGAGTTACGCTCTCCTCCAACACCATCAACTATGTACTTCCAGCTACTGGTTGGAGTACTTCCAAACACTGCCTATGTAAAATTGTGATTCGGACAGAATTGTCTGTACTGAGTAGCACAAGACAGGGGAAAAGCAGGCTTACTTTTATTCCTCTGCCTAAATATAATTTGAGGTGAATAAATGTAACCATCCAACCTTGAAAATGTTACTCTTAACCTTTGAAATTATAATTAACTTACTCAACCTTTACAGTTAAGCAGAGTCATACTTAGACAAACGCTGTATTTCATACATAATCATGAAGTAGGTATGATTTTCTTGATGTGGGAGCTGACTTTTTGGGATTTATGCTGAGTATTTAAAGCGTTCCCAAGGAATATACTTAGTTTACACAAAATGTTGCTGCCTTTCCTATAGACATTTTCGGAATGCCAGAAGATCATTTCTAACATAACTGTGTCTGAATTATATACAAAGAAAGTAGCTAACCTTTCTTCTCCCCTCCTCCACAGAGATGTTTTCTGGAAGCATCAACTTCAGAAAATCTTCTTTGGACAACACTTGCTGGCTTTCAACAATGGCATTCCTCACGGCAGTTTGAAGTGGACTTGATGCAGACACAGCATCTATATCATCATATACTCTGTTGAAACAATTGAAAAATAAGCAAGAGTGCTCTTGGATTTATTTTCAGTTACAAAATAAAACTTGTTAGACTTATCTCCTGCTACAGCATGCTTTTATTTATAACATTTTCCAGGCATTTTATATTAAACTGTTTGTGGGTTTTATGGGTCCAAGATGAAATTCTTAAGTCACTGAAAGATCTGAAGAGGGAAAAAAAAAAAACAACAAACAAACAAAAAAAGAGCATAATGCTAGTTTCTCCCAACTCGCCTCTCTCCTTTTCACACACAAGATTTCTGTATTGTTGAGGTTTTACTCATATCAACATTTTCAATAGCTCCTCACAAATCAAAACAATTTTTAATTCCTTAGCAAATAAGACGATCTTGATTTTTTAGTGTGATATTGTATCCAAACTGAAAAAATTACTATGGTCATCAACAGCAACATTTGAGGTATATTTGTAATCAATTGTGCCATGTGCCAAGTGTGTTTCATTATCAGCAATTTCATACAGCTATTTAGACAAATAAACAGCTGTCTTCTTTAATTATCAGTATATAAAAATGTATTTACAGTCAACAAAGGACTGTCAAGCTGAATTATTATTTTTCACCCTCCTTCCAGTGAGAAAGGAGAGAATTTTAGCAGATTTACTCTTGAAATGCAATCTAAGGAACCAGAGATTCCCAGTCACATAGAACATGCATTTGAATCCATTACTTACTGTCAAGTGCAGCATAATCAGTGACTCTGTCCTCAGCGGAGAGAAAACAAGCTTTGCTATGGTAAAGTGTAATTCTCAGTGAATTATATCCTATAGTGGCACAACATTCAGCAATTGACCTGATTTCCAACATCATTGCTAATTAGAGATGTTATTTTATTTCAACATAATTATCCTCAGAGGGATATTTCCTCTCTGTGATGTATAGAAAGCTTTCCTAGAAAGAAAGAGGTGAAGAAGTGCTCTAAACCATGGAAAAACCTGAAAATGTTTTCTGGTATAAGAAGTGCTGCCATATTCAATTAATATTTCATAAATTGAACTAGTTCTTGAAGATGCTTTTCAAAACAGCTGTGGTTTCATTCTAAATGCCATGCCTCATTATGCAATTTTGTTTTAAGGGTTCTATTTGAAATAAAAAGAAATTATTTCAGAGGTTCATTAATTTCAAAATACAAAAACTTGTAGGAATCAATGAAGCTACTACTTTCCAAATGCAAGTACTGCTATGACTGAGCAATTTAATATTTGAAAGCCTAAAATAAATAAGCAAACAAATAAACAGATCACCTGTACAATACCACAGAGAAACGTAAATAACAAGGACAGGAAGGTAGTAAAGTTGTATTTTTAAATTTTGAAAATTAAAAATGTTAGCAATATCAAGCTTTTATCTTATAAATTTGTACACACATCCACTACAAAGTATTAGATGGAAATATCCCATTCCTATTAAATGGAGTAATCCTGTTTTAGGCATTTGAAAATCAGGGGCTGCATGCCATATTGTAAATTTATCAAGATATGTAGGGCCAAATTTGATTTATTGAGATACAGAACTAAACAAATTATGCACAGAAAGATATCAAAGAGGTTATCAGACAAGATGATTCTGACGGTAACAGAAATTTGAACATTTGTTCTAAACAGCTGATTCAAGTATTAGTTATTGCTGCAGTACTTGGAAAGTTTCATGTCTATTTGAACTGCTGCATCTTTTCCTTTGAATGCAAGTGTTTTCCTTCCACCTAAGAGTAACACTTTCTTAATGAACTATTCCTACATTAAGTTGTACATGCAGCTGTTGACTAGAACTGATAAGATTATCTTTGTCTAAATGTTATTTGCTAAAATAAATTTAAAATGCACTGCTAATAAAGCCTGCACATTGTGCTTTATCTCTTGAGCATCAGAGATTAGGATTAGAGACACTTGATCTCTGCCTTGTGAGGTCCTACCCACCAGTTCCTACCTATTTGTTAAAATACATCAGAAAAAAGTAAATGGAAATCATTCAAATATCTCAAGTGGCATTATTTTTCCTAGTTACCCACACAGATGTGTGCTAAATTCATAGTCACCTCTCTCAATCTCTAATGTATTAGCTGACAAAATATGCAACAAGGTAGGAAGGTTTAATACAGAAACATTAAGAAGCAAGCTATTTTTAAGTAACTGTAATGTTACTGAAGATTTCTAGAAAAGGCCTTTAGACATAATACAATTGTGGCTTTCCAATTGTTTCCCAGAGATTTGAAAAGGTTATACATAAAGACACAGAAATAAACCAAACATTTGAAATGGAATCTGTAATTTTCCATCTTTCTATCCTATTTTAAAATATATTTTCCTTGCCCTTTCTGCCCCAAACATAGTTGAAAAGAATTCTTACTCGTGGCATTCAGAAATTTCAGATTCTTCAGGTGTAGGACTTCCTTCTGATTTCTTCCATCCAATCACGTATTTACTCACTGCTCCTTGTCTGTGGTATGGTTTTGAAACTGACCCAGAAATCTGTTGACTACTGTTCTGCGACACTATATAGACTTTGGAGGTATCTAGAGAGCCACTCTTTTTAGAGCAATGTGTTGATGGGCTTCCTGAATGATGTGACCCACTGAAAAAGCAAAGGAAACACACAAAACAGCAAATCAAAAATTCTTCCCCATGTACTCAGATATAATTCTCAGTGTTCACTTTTACTCAAGTTAAAATCAAGGCAGCAGCATCAGTACAATAATTTTCTACATACTGCTTATATATATGTATATATATCAAATGTCTTTGATGATAATAAAATAATAATGAGCTTTTAAAGCAAATAATGTCCAATTTAACATGCTGAAATGCCAACACAAACCATGATGTGAGCCAAAACTAAAGACTTAGTTAAAGACTTAGGCTTAATACAAATACATGGATTTCCATTTGCTTTTTTCAGTAAATATGTACATACACAAACATTATTCATAGTATAATTCAATTTATGTCAAGGCTCTATATAGGGAATTATCCCAAATATCTAAGAATTCTATGTCTCTTCCACTTCACACTGATTTTTCAAGCTTATGACAGTTTAAACTCAGTCCTTCATTCAGTACCAATCTGGATGATTTTAATAGTTTCTTTTACTACAAATAATAGCATCTAACCGACAACTCTCAAAAGGATTCAAAACGAGCTAAATCAAACACTTCCTCGACGAGTAAAGTTGTTCTTTTCACCTTGGACGTGAAGCAACCAATGCATTCACAAACCAAGAGTCTGAACTTAAATTAGAGACTGGAAACTGATACAGGAGCTCCTAACATTCATTGTTGATTTGCAAATACTAAACACATTGCTACTTTTTAATGTACAGGATTCATTCACAAAGGACCAGAAGAGGTTGTTGAGTCAAACACAAGCAGTGCACATGCACAGATGTCACTATATCTGATTAAACTGTGTGATATGGAAGAAGCTTCAAACATCTCTCTTTTTCCCCACAAATGCAGAAACAAGATCAGGAGTTTTTGAGGAAGACAATAAATGAGGTGGTGTTAATAGTAGTACGATTGCTCTCATGCTTGTTATCCTTGCAAAAGTGTAAAGAAATTATATCAAGACATTTATATAAAGGCATAATCAGAATAATTCAGTAACAAAAAACTGAAGTCTAAAGGTGAAGAAACTATTGAAGCATAATGTAAAAAACATATCAGACTGACAACAAGGACACTATCCAGAGCATTTTAGATTTTTCTATGTAACTGAACTCCAGAAAAACTGAACATCCAGCTTCATTCTGTACGTTTTAAATAACATGACATTTTTCTAAGAAATGAAATACTTATAGAAAGTTGCTTTTAAATGAGTTCAAAGCAATGGTTAGAATAAAAACTGTATATTCTCAGCATCCGAATGGTACTGATGGTCTATGCGAGGAAAAAAAACCTAAAGGCAACGGAGCTGTTTCAGCTACAGTAACCTAAAGGCATTTGATAATTCATGTGTGTACTTAATATAAAGTAGGAGAGAGAAAGCCATTAACAACATAGCTGCAAGACATAGTGTTGTGCATAGCTCAAGTCAATCTTGTAGTTTGAAATAGTGTTTCACACAGGAGACTTAATTCTCAGAAATCAGTTAGTTTTAAGTGGTTCTTTATCTGATCATGTTAGAGAATCAAACCAATTGATGGCCAATTGAACTTAATTTATTCATAGAATCATCACAGAGTCACACAATCATGTTTTTTGCTCAATAAATTCAATTTTAATACGGAAATGTTGCATTTATAGATCTGTGACTTTCCACTAGTCTGTGGACTTGCTTTTCAGTTTTACGCTGTTTAGCCATTGTAAAACAAGCTCACTGTTCAACATTTACAAACTAATTTTGAGTAAAAGCCTTGTTTAAGGTAGAGCTTCATCACTGCAAATTATGAACAATTAAGAACTCAATGTCAGACCAGCTGGAAAAATATACATGGGACATGGCAGTAGATAGCACACAAATATTAACATTCTTGCTTCTCTTTGAATGTTACAGTATTGCAACATCACAGTTATATAAAGAGATTTTTTTAAAAATAATATAATACACTCAAAGTAAGCTTTGAAGACTAATTCAATCAAGCATATGAAGAAATAAGAATATTATTTTGTTATTTTCCTGTCCTAATTGATATTCAGAAGAAAAACGAGATGAAAAGAAGAACAATTTCCTTCCATTACTTTACAGAATAAAAACTTCCACACATAGACCGAAGTCTCAAATTTAAAGTCATCATACAATGGGAAACGGGAGATAAAGACAACCAGCTGAAAAGTGTACTTTCACAGTTTCCTTTTAACAGGTGTACCATACATACATTCCATTGGTAACAAAAAGAAGAGTGCAAACACAGCTAGAAATACAGCTCAAGATACAAAAGCGTAAAGTATACGCCACAACAAGGCAAATTAGAGTTGATGGTATACAATGCAGTTTCACTTTATGTAAAAATTGCCAATTTTAATTTCTTCGATTCTCTTCATCATTTATCTGATGTAATTTGTTGCCCTGTACTAAATAAGTCTGTGAAATAAGTTCTAGGGGAAAAAAATATAGGGGAAAATATAGGGGAAATACGGGGGAAAGTCTGATGTCAAAGTAACATGTTTGGACCTACAACCCTCCTTACAACCAAGAAAGATGAGGAAAGACTAATTTTAAATTCACATGAATGACACAAAGTATCATGAAAGCATCTTATGTTTCCTTCGTCATCAACGAAAGTAAAATTGTTTTCTAACATTCTAGCTCTCAATCACTTGTAGAATATCATGGGATTGTCAAAGATTAAAACCAAGAAATTTCAGTAAACTTCTCAGTAATAGCACATGGTGAATTCCCAAATAGAAGTGAAATTATTGTCAAAACATATCCTAGAAATACATTGTGAGAATGACCTTCACAAATACTACAAAAACAAATACAACTGCAGAATTCAATTTATTATACCACTTCATTTTTAATCAGATGTTTCTCAGCTTTGAAAACCTAAGCAATTTGTACAAAGCTACACACACATTCTTGATCAGATCTGGAAGCAGGACTAGTCATGCTCCTTAAGCAGACTCATCAAAAATTACCTGAAAAACGCTATACTTCCTCACAGGTATTTGAATACAACAAAAATCAATACCAGGTATGTTTTCAAAGAAAAGTGAGGAAAAAAAAATTCAATAACAACAACAACAAAAAATTATCTGAACATCAATCTATAAACCCAAATCCCTAATTTATAAGAAACACATACCTGGAATGAGAAGAGATTTCACTGAGGTCTCCCATACTTCCTTCAGCCGTATGACTGGCAGAAATAGCAGAGGCATAGCTATGAACAGCATATATCTTAGCTGGATCCTCATCTAGCCCAGCAGTTTCAGAAGACTCAGTCCATTGCTCAGTACGACAATGTACTCCAGACCTGCTGCCAGCAAGATGCAGAGGGGCCAGAAGAGGTGCAGATATACAAGGAGCTGTATCAATTCCACTGTCAGTTGAAGCTCCTTTTATATATGTTAATCCAAGCAGCTCAGGATCCATAAGATCTCCAGAACCAAAGTGCTTTTCATCACTGTTGCTGGATGTATTGCTAGATAGGGTATTGCTGCTTGAGTGGCTTGAACAGCTTTTATCTCCAATCTTAACAGCAAGAGGAAAACAAAAAAGAACCACCTCAATTTAATTATAAAATCTTAATTTTAATGTAAATTACTGAATTTGTGCCATTCAAAGATTCCTTTATTATTTTTTTCTGGAATGCTATAATTGCAAAGTATGAAAAAACAAATTATACCACTAGTTTCTATTAAATAATTGCATAACTGCTAAACAGACTAGGATAGGACTAGAAGGAATGGCCTCAAGTAGTGCCAAGGGAGATTCAGGTTGGATATTAGGAAAAATTTATTCTCAGAAAGAGCGATCAGGTGCTTGAATGGGTTCCCCATGGAGGTAGTTGAGTTAATTGTCCTACATTTAGATGTGATACTAAGGGACACGGTTTAGTTGGGAAATATTGGTGGTAGGTGGACAGTTGGACTAGATGATTTTGGAGGTCTTTGCCAACCTTGGTGTTAATTTGAGGCAGCAAATAAAAGTGAATACTAGGCTCTATTTCCATCTTATATTGCAAATCATAAGATCTCACTTGAATTTTTTGATTATAGGACTTGCTTAACATCCATAAAATTGAATTTCTAGAGAGTTGAAACAAGCATTTGCTACAGCTAGAAGCATTCATAATTATTTGTTTAAACAATTTCTGCTGCAAATCTGAAGATCACAGGAGAATGAATTACCCTTGGCTTTTTCTCTGTGTGGGTGAAATACACTGTTTATTGAATCAAATCCAATTGGACGTATGGCCTCTTGAACTCCAGCCAAGTGCAATGTATGTGTACCAGATGAAAGTAACTTAAGTAATACGCCTTCAAACTAAGTGTGGCAACTGAAGTGGAAGAATTATGTCATGCGTTTGTGTCAATAAAGTTTTTGTGTTTTGCTTTGCTTTCCTAAAAAGAGATTTTATAGAAAGCTGGATTAACTTATCTTTGTAACATCTCTGAGTAGCCAGAACAAAGGCAGATGGGCTTCTACTAGGCAGAATATAAATGGGAAGGGAGACCCTTATTTTTTCAATCTTTTATTTTTTAATGAGATTTCCCTCCTAGCAGATGTATATACACATAGTTGTTACTAATACAGTAAAGCAGTTTGAAAAACCAGACTCCAGAAATAACATTCCCATTCCATATAGGAATTAACGTGCCTCAGCATTTGAGAAAATTATTTAAAAAAAAAAGTAGGGGTTGTATTTGCATTTCTTCTATCCCTTACAAAATGGCCATGACCTTATAAACAACAGAACAACTGATAAAAATACAAATGAGCAGTTTTCCCAAGGAGCTACTTTGGTAAGTGTCCAGCAAAAAGGACTCTTTTTCTATTGTAAATGTAAAACAGAACCAAAGTGGAAAGGAACAGGAAAAGAAAAGGTCAAATAAATAAATAAATAAAATAAACTATAGGATAGACATTTTCTATAATACTTAAAGAATCCACAGAGTATTGTATGTTTACAGTGTGTATTTCACTGGCTATCCCAAAGCTAATAGCTATTTGGCAAATCGAGTTGAATAAACAGGGAATGCACAGAAGAATGTTAAGGTTCCTTTGCAAAGTGAGGTGAAGACTTACATGTGAAAGTTTGTTTGGCGACTCCTTGCCACTGCCATCTTTTTGTAAAGCCCGGTCTTTGTAGGAGCTGAGGATTTTGGTCGATGGTGCATGCCACTTGGTTTCTGCCATAAATAATTGTGTTTTAATTTCTGAATGCTAAAAAGATGAGTATACTGTACAAAGAAAAGAGCACATGGCTTAGCATCAGGTTTCAAACCTGTACACTCTTTGGAATCAGAGATGTGCAACTTTGCAGAATCATTAAAATCTAATTTTTCAAACATAATTAAGTGAAATTCAACCTGTTTTCCATCATTCACGATGCTTTCTGATGTTCAGGAGTTCATTTGGATACCTAGATATCCCACACCATATTCTATTAGATTGTCTGTAACAGCTCCATCTTTCACTGTCATGTCATATAACCACTTTTTGGGTATAAAACTGTTACATCAGAAAGTGGCTGCACTTTTGCAAGTATTACAGTGGAAAGAGCACTTATTTTTGAGATTTGGTATTTGTTATTACCAGAATGTCTAGTTCCTTCCAAAGTTTCATCTCGTTCTCTGCCTCCTTCAATCTCCAGTGAGCCTGAACCTTGGTGTTCATGAAGCAAAGGGGATTGGCACCTTTTAACATAAGCAGAAAACAAGCCATTTGGTTTTTTTTTCTAGAAAAATATTTACATGATAAACAACACTTTCTACTCTTCAAAGAAAATATTTTGTAAAGTGATTTGTTTAAACAGTCATTATTTCTCCCACCAAGCAAGTATAGTAACATTTCCAAACACTGAATAGACATATTTACATACAATTTTCTCAACAGCACACTTATGTCCTTCAGTGTGAACAGACCACGATGACTTTGAGCTTTAAAAAGAAAAGCATTCTTGGAGCTACAGTAGCCAAAGGGTTTTGCAGAGGATAACTATGGTAATGCATACTTAACTGCTTAATAAACTAAGCCCCACAGAAAATAATGGTATTTTTGCAAGGTTTCACACTCAGAACGTGTTTGCTAGATAAAATGCTTTATATTTTGTAAACTTCGTTCCCTCATTTTAACATAACATTATGAATGATTGTCTGCACTCATTTTAGATTTAAATCTATTTGAGATGCAATCTGAAATACAAATTCTACTGTAAAAATTGCAGAAATTAAGTTATTTCACAAAGCAACATAACAAAAATAAAATCGCAATTAGTAATCTCTGTGCCAGTAAAAAGACACCAGATAGATTTTTATGCATATACTGTGGAAAAAAAAAAAGAAAGTTTTGTTTTAAATATTTGGACCTATTTAGCTGTCAGAGATTTCAGTGAACAATCTCCAAGATACAGCATTTACATCTGCACGCACAAACAGCTATGCCAAAGGAATTTTTTGCATAGGCAAGACGATGCTTTCAATATTTGCATTTTTTTCTTACAGATAGTTTCCAAAAGCCAAATGCTTTTTCATTACACTATCTAAATGCTGCCACATCCCAACATTTTATAAGCATTTCAGCTAACCTTGTACAACAAAGTGATTCATTTAAAGTAATGAACAGATTTTTTCATGTAATATTTTTAAAACTTGAACAGCATGTTGGTTTTTTTATTCATGGACAACTAATTTCTAAAACTTTCAGCACCAAGGGATTAACAGGCACGCAAACATAACACCTACATATTGCAATAGCCTTAAAGGGAGATGATACTTATGAAATACTGTTACTTTTTTGAGGAGAGATACTAGGGAATGAATACCACTGGAACAAGAACAGTAGGAAATAAAACCTTACAAGTCTATAAAGATCATTTGTAAATTAAATACTCCCCCCGTGAAACTAAAGGAGGAGAAATCACTATATGGTCTCAGTTCTGAGTTACCAACTGATTTCTGTCCTGTCCTGGGAAAGCAGAACTAAGAACTGTTTGTTATTTACCAAAATTGTAAAACAATAGTTTGGTCCTAAAGAACTAAGTAGTAAGAGTAGAATTTTGTTAGCATACAGATTAAACTACATCAAACCTCAGGAGTCTTAAAAGTTTACTAATAGATTTCCCAAATAAATCTATGATATGGAACATCCATATAAAATTTGTTTCAGAAAAAAGATGCATGGGAGATTCAGAAAGATTAGAAAAATAAAATAAAATCAATACCCATCATATCCCACTTGCTGTCTCCATTGGCTGCTACCACTGGGACCTGGGTCACTGGAGGAAGACTGGTTGCTTGGAGAACTTCTGTAATGTTGACTAGAGTCATTAACAGTGCACTGAAATATTCATAAAGTTTCAGACTTGAACTGTTGGTGTTTTTTTTGTTTTTGTTTTTGTTTTTTAAATATGCATTCACTTTTACAAACAAAGCAGATAAAATATACTTCATGTACATTCATTTTCAGAATTTTCTAAATACATCACTTATTTCATGATTAATCACAAATTTTCATTTTTTCCTCTGAACAAGTGGGATTACATACAAGTCAGAGCAGGTGGATTAGATCTCTAAATTCATGCATAGGAACCTCTGCCTTCCTGGGCAGCTGAAATGCACTGCCGAAATTTGTTTTTGATCAGCCTCCTACTCTTCACTTCTGTGCATATCAACCCATAACTCTGCAATTTCACTCAGCTACATTATCTCAATTTTTTTTCAAGATAATATGTAGGAATGAATTTATAAACTCAGGGAAGACTTGGAAAAAGGTTGTTTCAGATTTAAGCACCACAATTTCCCAAGGACATGAAGTTCAATATGCAACTTCAGAGTTCAGCTTGAAAATTTCAAAGACATTTGCTTTATATTTTGTCTAACCATCAAACACACATATGATAAACATGTAGATGGTTGAGTGCCTAATTCTTCAGCATATCCCATTCTGATAAGCACTGACAGGACTAAGCCTTTCACAATCAAGCAAATTATTCTGTAGGCTACAGTTGAGTTTCAATTGTGTGTTCTTTCCTCTTATTGCCAAGAATGCAGCACTTCTTGCTTAAATGAACCAGATTTAAAGAAATGCTAAATTATCATCCCACACATTTCGAGCCCTCAAACTAATATTTAGGACATTATCCTCAAACCTTGGATATTGCCAACCTATTTCCCAGACAAGTGCCTACTTATTAGCCTGCTACACAAAAAGTGGCAACAAAATCAGGACCACAGAAATGTATTCTGAGGATGCCTCACTGCTCGTTCACAGAACAGTTGCATCTGTCTGATACTTGGAATGGATTCTGGACTCCAGGTGAAAGAACGTGCTCATCTACCACTGTGACTGAAAGACTAAAGTATACAGAATCTTCTTGGTGTGAAAAGCCAAAAAAGTGAGTCCAACTGAAGCTTTGCTTTTAGACACTAATTAGGAGAAGCTGTCACAGAACTAGGTGAATTGTAAAAGAAGTAGATTTCAAACATATCTGTGTATTTCTCAAGGACAAATTACAGGCAAAACTTTGCTCAACACAAAGACATTTAAATTGCCTTCTCAAAGAACTTTCCCCAGGAGGAGATCTAGGAGTACAGGCGTTCAGCTCCCTTTTTAATTTCATCTTTGGTCTGGGCACCTAACTTGTCACATGTCACAGTAGTTAAACTGTGTTTAACTGTAGTTGCTGCTGATGCCTTTTGCTATATCTAGCCTTTTAAAGCTTTTTGCTGTATCTATAAACATTTCTGTTGTTTCTTCCTCTTTTTATCTGTAAAAAGAACCTCTTTACCACAGACTTCAACGTTAGCTCATTTTCAGATTATCTGTGATAACTTCCTTTTTTTTTAATCAACCTACTTTTCCCTGCCTTCACTCCTCTTCAATTTGACTAAAATGGTATTGCAGCTCAACCCTCTAAAAACTCTTCATCATTTTCCTAGTCTGAGTACACATTTTCACATTTACAAGACTATAAGTACTAATCAACCTCACTTCAAACTCTTGTTTTAATCACATCTCTCTGTCAAGCTATTAGCTATGCCTCTTGCTATGTGGAAACGACCTTGCCAATTAGAAACATTTCATGTTTCAGGACCCACACATCATAATTGATCGTTTCTCTCCTTTTTCGTTATTTATATTCTGCATCATGCCTTCCCCAGAATAGCACTCATGCACTGCACTTGATTTGTTTAAGTAATCTAGAGATTGCTTCATGAGAAGAGAGAGCCTCGGTATTCCAAGCTTTTTTATGTGCTTTATGGAGAGTAAGAATTGAAATTTATGTTTGTGAACATTTTTTGGAAATGAGTATTTGGAAACAAAATTTGGAAATTTGGAGATTTCAGAAATTTTTCATTCTTTCCCTATTCATTCACATTTAGTATGCTTAACAAATACCCATCAAACCTGATATA
This sequence comes from Centrocercus urophasianus, assembly GCF_019232065.1. Lineage (NCBI taxonomy): Eukaryota > Metazoa > Chordata > Aves > Galliformes > Phasianidae > Centrocercus > Centrocercus urophasianus. The sequence continues at coordinate 65,051,434 of NW_024884142.1, forward strand.
TTTGAGGAACATTCAATGTGTTTTTTCTTTGTGTTAGATTTTACCAAAAATATCTGTAATGAGATGTCAGAGCTCTTCTACTAAATAAGGTAGACAGTATAGCAGTAACAGCATTTAATGATTTCAGCCAGAAATTTTAAGGATGTACAAGAATCGTACTTCAGATTTTTATATAATTTAGCTATTCCAAACATGCAATATTATATCCTTGAAGATGAGAACTACATCACTCCAGAGAGAAGGACATCAAGCAGAAATAATGCGAACAATAAGGGACAGAGAGCACAAGACCTAAAGTTTTCCTAAATAATTAAAGATGTATGTATTTACAATTTTTAAAAAGAAATTCTTTTGTTATGATTACAATTGAATTAGAACGGAGCTAAGATTTAAAGATACCATCCCATCATCTAACATACATTATATATTCAAATCACAAGCTCTGCTTTGTTTAATTAAAAGCAGGGGAAAGCATAAGGACTAGTAATGAGTTACACAATCCTTTGAAACTATGCAAATAGTGTGGTAATGAGATTAAATCATTCATTTTTAGAGGGATGGGTTCATTTTATTTACACTCTTAATTGCTTAAATAGGATCCCAAAAGGTGGAGGACAGGACATTGTTTAGATCAAAAAGTAACAAGGGTTTCCTACTTTATTGATTTGGGACTAAAGGGGAATGTTGGTGTCCTCATCAGTAGGATCCTCTTAGAGTACACTCTTATCACGAACAACAGAATTCACTTGTTTCATATAGAATGAACTGTAATCAATTAATTCCCTCTGATACAATCTCAGAATTACTGTTGAAACTCAACAAAATAGCATGAATCTTCAAAAGTTGTTTAAAATCAAGTACACCAGAGTTCTATAGAACAGAGATATCTAAGGCATAGTAGGAAAATGATGGGCATTAAAGGTATACTACCTTGCACCATCTGGCAGTTTCCTATCAAAAGAAGTGCTGCGAGGAATGGCTGTCTGAGCCTGCTGGAGAAGCTGCTGGCACTGCAGTCTGTCAGATGTTCCTAGGATTGGAGAGGCACGAGAGAGAGGCTGCCCAGCGGGAGTCGGCACCCGATGCCAAGTGGTATTTCTTCTGAAAGGGGTTTTATACTCACATGGGGTGCCTTCACTGTCAAGTTTGTATTCCACCATGGGTATACGACAAAGTTCTGAACAACCCCTGTTGGATGAACAAAAATTATGATCAGCCTCACTGGAGAGAACAGAAAAAACAATCTTGTAGTCAGATGCACAGGCATTTTTTTCTGGGTGCTTAGAGGTGTTCATATAGCGTTAAGCTGTCCTTTGCATGCTGCAAAGCTATCATGCCAAGCAGGTGGGAAACGTGTCAAAATAGAGGATTCGCTCTCCTGTGTTCGACAGTTTTGATCTCTCTCATTTCTCTTCAAAAAGAAGAAAATATTAAGCTTTAATTTATATATAAATGTGAGGAGCACCTCTCCTATGAAGACAGGCTGAGGGAGCTGGGATTTTTCAGCCTGGGGAGGAGAAGGCTCTGGGGAGACATCATCGTGCCCTTTCGGTACTTGAGGGGAGCTTGTAAAAAGCAGGGAGAGATCAACTTTTTTCAGAGTGTGATAGTGACATGGCAAGAGCGAATGGCTTCAAACGAAAAGAAGAGAGATTTAGGCTAGATTTGAGGAGGAAATTCTTTACTCAAAGGCTGGTGAGGTGCTGGCACAGACTGTTCAGCGAAGCTGTGGATGCCCTATACCTGGAGGCATTCAAGGCCAGATAGGGTGGGCCCTGGGCAGCCTGAGCTGGGGGGTGGCAGCCCTGCCTACAGCAGGGGGTTGGAACTAGATGATCTTTAAGGTCCCTTCCAACCCAAGTTATTCTATGATTCTATGACTAGAGTTTCACATAATAAGAACTAGTAGACATAAGGCATTTAGAAATCAGCAAACATCAAGTTCTTCAATCAAAGCTTATTTGTTTAAATTTGGTTTGTTGGTTTGTTTAAATTTCATAAATTCAAACAATTTCTTAATGTAAAATTTACATATCTGAAACTACAAAACATGTTTGATGCTTTCCAGCAATCCAGACAATCCTTAGTGATATTGAGAAACAGCCTTTATAATCTGTCCTGTTCCCACTGACTACACTGTGATGTCAGTGATTAACTTGTAAATAAATATGTTTTTCCATTTATTTCTAAATAGTACTTCCTAATATTCCTCTGGGAGTCTCCATGCTGTGAAGACAAATTGTGACGCAGAAGAAAGAGACAAGCTGGAAAGCTTACAACTTTGGTTTGAATCTTACAGCATCATTAAATACTACTAGCATTCCCAGAAAGCTCAGATAACATTAGTGACACTGTTGCCCAAAAGATCAGTCTGCCTCTGGGGTATTTTCTGCAGACTCAAGCTGGACTTGTGTTAACAATAATTGTTTCACCAATTCATTAACAGAGATTACCATTAACAATGATTACCACTGCATTTATATCTCACATTCTCACAATAGTACCTATTGTTTCTCTGCTTGATAGATAGTACGTACTAATTTAATTCTGTGAACAGCCTAAAAAATTCTATTGATGCACACCAAGTTAAAGCAAGAAACAGTCAAATTTCACTACTCTGTCCTTGAGCTCAGTCCTAATCAAAATTTGCTTTTGTCGAAAACTCAACATTCATAATTTCTGACTAAATTAAAAACACTTAGAGAAATTGTTATAAAGTTGCATAAAATGTTTATAAAGCGTGTACAGTCCTAACCTTGAAAATACTTTGGGACAAATGACTTAACACAAATACACAGTGCATATTCGTATAGATACTATTCCTCAAGGCTTCTCAGCAAAACCTTAAAGTAATACCTTCACTCCCAGTGTTTCAGTAAGCAGATCAAAATTAGGTATTATAAAAATGTTAATAATGCTATTCAAGGTTACTGAAAAGAAGACGTGTATAACTTTAACAACTGCACTCCACATATTCTGTATCTACCCAGTGTAAACCACCAAATGCTTCTGGCTGCTGAATTTTATGGTACTTGAATAGGAACAGTGTTTATCATGTAGCATAAAAACCTCAAACCCCAAAAGAGGTAAAGAAAAAATTACAGTCATAATACAGAGGATAAAGCATTGTGGGTGCATATTCGTAGCTAGTGCAGGGCATACTGTGATAAAGATGAGATAAAGAAGGGTCACTGGAGTACTCTAAAACAGAACTCAGAATTCCTGATTTTTCAAGCTTATTCTGTGGCTAAAGCAAACAAACGAAACAAAAAAAAACAACAATCAAGCATAACAGAACAAAAACCAACAACAAAACAAACCAACAAACAAAGGACAAAAAACTCAACAGTAAAATCTAATGAGCAAACTCTGATGATGTAGTTGGACATAGAATTTCTTGTGTTATTTTAAACAAAATCTAAGGAATCATGCTAACACTGTAAAAGAACATTATTTCTGCAAACTTAAGAACTCAGAAGGTAAGAAATCTCAAAATTAATTCTGCATACAACTTCATTTTACTCTCTTTCTGTCAGTGGAGTGAAACAATATATTTAGTATTTTGCTTTTAGCAGAGTTCTTTATCTCATTCCATGCATATAAAGATCAGAGTTCGCTGGAGAGATGCTGCTCAATATGTAATTATCATTATGATTGAATACGTTAGATATTCAGTTGTATTTCTGCACTGATTTACGATGAGAAATTATTTGATAGGTGCATAATTTCACTGGGTATAAAACTCATTTCCTTCCAGTTCCTCTTATCACAAAGCATCAGAGAATGGCTTTCTGTTTTAGCATACCTACAGAGGTAAGAAGACCTTAACAGTCTCCTATCACAGAAAAAAAATGGAGCTACAGAAAAACCAATATTATAAAATTATCAATTAACTTCAGAAGATCAATTTGGTCTCTCCCACCTCCCCTGCATGAATGTCACATTTATTCAGACTACCACTTCAAACCAGTTCATTTATGAATATTTCTAACATTGTTTCACCCTTCTGAAAAGTCATGGAGCACACATACTGGATTCCTAGAATGAGGAATCATGTGGTAAAGGCAAGTTAAGCAAATTGCACAGAATTGCACGAACATTTATACTGGAGAAGCCTAAATAGAAAGAACTTCTCCAGTGCAACATTCCACTTCTTATAAGACCATCTTTCTCTTCATAAGATTCCACATATTATTCACTATGTGCAACAAATGAGACCAATGTCTAAGGCACAATAGCCTCTAGCAGTGCAACCTTGATTCATTTCCAAAGCAGGGCGATAACATTATGTGAACACAGAAGGTTCTCAGAGAAAAAAAAAAAAACAACAACCATAAGATTGATTATTCAATTAAAGATTTTCATAAAACCTTATACACAAAACAAACAGAACAAAGAGTGTGCAGTTGATAAAGCAACGTTAATATTAGTTTAGCACACTGTGTAATTTTTCAGGCAGTCATATTCATTATTTGAATAGGAAGTTCAACAATTAAGCAGGCAACTATTTCAATCATTCTTCTGCTGATTTCTATGTATTATTTCATTCATTCCTTCATTCCCATAAACCTTAAGTGTTAAAAATAAAACATTCCCTCTCCAACTTTAATTATTAGGATATTGATTTCACAGTTTGTCTTAGTAATTGAGAAAGGCAACTATCATTATATCCCTTATTAATTACTTTGTAGGGGTTTTCTAAAGTATTGTAAGAATATCCATGGGCTCTAAAAGCAAAATAGATTGTTACTAACATCAGTTTGACTTAGCTTGCTAACTAAATCCTTATAGCATGATGTAACAACAGCCAACAAACTCTCCATCAAAGAAAATTATTTTCAATGCCTTTAAACAAGTATTTTTACTGTACTAAAATATATTCCCCTCGAGGACAAATGACAATGAGAGAGGAATAAAAAAAAAATTTAAAAAAGCATGAAAATCTAAAAATGTTACTTTGGAATCCAAAATGGACCCCACCTTCTTAACTGTCACAAAAATCCCACGATACTCCATGGCTAAACTGAACTACTTTACATGACTTCGTTTGTCACATAAGATTATTTATTTTAATGTAAAAGTGCCCAACTATTCAATTCAGCATTTATATGGAAAGTAATAATTTACTGCTTCACAAACACTGGCTAAAGAACAGATTGGCAGTTTACTGAGATACATAAGACCATAACTGTAACTCTGTAGATCAGAAACAATGACAACAAATTATTTCATGCCTGTAATCTAACAGGGATTTTATTTATTTGTTTATTTAGCTATGGAACTGTTATCTTGTATGAAAAATAACTGATGAAATTAAATGCGATTTCCTATTAAATACTTGGACCATTATCTAACTTCTATTTATAAAATCACAACTTATTCCACTGGATAAAGATTATAGAATTTGTGCCAGTACACCATGATATATTTACTTAATTACTTTTTAAACTTTTAAAATTCAGTTTAAAGAATATGTAAAGATAAATGTGTATTTTAAGATCTTAAAAATTTATTTAAAACTTACATTATTGGGCTCCATAAATTCATATAATGAGAATGTTATTCTCAGTTTCCAAAGTTATGAAAGTCTAGAGATGAAAGGGATACAAAAAGCATTGCTTGATCTAGTAAAGCAATCATGCAGACATCAGTTTAACTATTTAAAAAACTGATTTTAGGTGAAAGTTATTTTACTCAATGGCATTTGAGGTTGTCGAGAGCCCACAAAAACATGATTTTTAATTTTTAGATTTCACTCATCCTTATGAATGATTTGTTAGCATAACAAAACCGGAATAACTGGTTACAATTCAACATTAGGTCAATGTGTTGCAGATCTGAACTACTAAGGGGGGCTGTAGCAATAGAAAGGTATTTATGGTGATCATCAATTTTATTGCAACCCCGTTGTTATCACCATTTCAAATCAATATATATCATCCTGCTCAATAAAGAGCTATTATCTACATGTGCCAGTACAATAACTAGTTACATTCCTCCAACTTAAATTTTGAAAGTAATCTCTTCTATTACTGTATATGTTTATTCTTACTCTCTAGCAATTCTCACAAGGTGTCACAAGGAGAACTCACCATGCATCTATTAAATCCATATGATAAAACAGATGGATTTCATATAATTGTATAGATTTGATTAAAAAGCAGAATTTATTAGCTTAGTTTTTCTTAGACTTGTGCAATTAAGTAAGATAAACATACATTTTCTTTTCTGTGACTCTCTGAAGTAGCTCCCAGAGGTTACCCCTGAACTCTATTGACTCTACATCAACTACAGAGCAACCTCAAGATATTGGATAAAATCCAAATGGCCTCAGACAACTTATTTGGTAAAAAATGAAAAGAAAAACATTCCCAAGTTATGACATCTAAGTAGTCCAGACATGCATCAAACAAGGGAAAAATATCATTTGAAAAATATTAAATGTGTTTTAGTTTAAAACAATTTCTTCACACAACAGATGTATACATCTGCTTAAGGCAAGCTCAGGTCATAAGGCTGCTCCCACTTTTTCTCTCCTAGTTTTAGGGGGATAATAAGTGTCTGGCAGGTCCTTCTCTGAAGAGCTGAAGCTGACAATCTCTCCTTTATGAAAGAACCTTTGTTGTATTTCCATCTTTGTTACAGAATCTTGGCATTAGCAAGCCGACAAACAACTTGAAGCTTCTTAAAAGCCTCTATGCCCACAATGTTGTATGAAAAGGGCAGGAGGAATACAGACAGGACACATGCATTAGATGAAAGGAACTAGTCAGGAAATAAAAAAAGGGAAAACAAAAACACAAAACAACCACGGTGTTTGACTTCACAGAGCAAACAGTGAGGCAGTAACAATCCTTGCAGTCTCCACTGATGGAAAGTGGTACTCAAGAAGAGCAAAGCACATCTCCAATTCCCAGTCAATACGAAGACAAACACATAAGAAGATTATAATTGCAGGGGTAAAGGCTTGAGAAGCTACAGGCAAGAAGCAAGAATTACTGAGAAAACAAATAGGATGGATTTTTGTGACACTGAAGAGAAACACTTTCAAAATTAACCAGAAGTCTGTAAGAAGACTTGAAAAACCCAGGATTGGGAAAATCAACATCTAAGCACTCCAGACTAAGATATGGAAAAGGTAAATAACAAAGAGAATATAACAGAGACAATAAATGAAGAACCAAGTAAAGACATAACGATTTGAGTTCTGAAAGAATTGAGTTCAGAATGAAATCTGATTCTGAAATAATCTTAAAGATAATTGAGAGAGAGAATTAAGATGAAGATCTCCTTTCAGAAGATACTTGAATCAGCCATGAGCAAATAGCAGGTGAAAACGTTATTCAGGACCCTGAAATTCAGGAGAGCCAAGTTCAGCTCAACACAGAGATAACCAAAAGATATGGATCTTGTCAGTCCCAAGGTGCCAGCTGGATGCTGCCACACTGCTCCTTTTCTTCCATCTCTGGTACCCAGCTGGAGTTGGGAGAGCTGAACTTGGCTCTCAATAATTGTTGGACAAGATCCCCTGGGAAACTATCCTGAAGGACACAGCAACAGAACAGAGCTGGCAAGCACTTTAAGGATGCTTTTCTGACAGCCCAAGAGCTCTTCATCCCCCTGAATAAGAAATAAGACAGATGAGGCAGGAAACGAGCAAGGCTGGTCAGGATGAGGGAAAAGAAAAAAAAAAAGAAAAAAAAAAGGAGAAGTGTAAGCAGTGGAAGTGGGTGGCTTAAGAAGAATCTAGAGATGCTGTTCAGATGCGCAGGGATGGAACCAGGAAAGCCAAGGCACAGATAGAATTGAACTTGGTAAGAGAATGTGAAAAACAACAAAAAGGGATTCTTTAGAGACGTTGGGCAGAAGAAACAGGCAAATGAATTTGAGAAATGAAAAAAAAGAAAAAAAAGAGCTGGCCTACTCACATGTGGAGAAGACTGAGGTACTTATGTTCTTTTCCTCAGGCTTCTCACACCACTTGTGTCCTGGGAGCACTAAACAGGGGTCAGGGTGCAAAATTCCTCCCATTCTAAGAGTGATCTGAGACAGCCAGCATGGCTTCACCATGGGAAGATCATACCTCACCAATCTGGCGGCTTTCTATGATGGAATGACATCATCAGAGGATAAAGAAAAGGCAATTAATGTCATCTACCTAGACTTATGCAAGTCCTTTGACATGGTCCTGCACCACATCCTTATCTCTATATTGGAGAGAGATGGATTTGAAGGGTGGGTTATAAGGTGAATAAAGAACTGGTTGGATGGTTGCAGCCAGAGGGCTGTTGTCAATGGCTCTATGTCCAGGTGGAGGTCAGCCATAAATGCTGCTCGCAAGGGGTCTGACTTGGGACTGGTACTCTTTCAACATCCTTAATGTTGACAATGATGACACAGACAGTAGCATTGAGCACTCTTTCAGCAAGTTTGCCAATCACACCAAGCTGACTGGTACAATTGGCACAATAGAAGAGAGAGATGCCATCCAGACGGACATGGACATGGCCGAAAAGTGGGCACTTAAGAATCTAATGAGGTTTAACAAGGCCAAATGCAAGGTGCTGCACTTGGGTTGAGGCAATCCCAGATAGGAGTACAGACTGGGAGAAGAACTCATTGAGAACAGCTCTGCAGACAAGGACTTGTGGGCCCTAATGGACAAAAAGCTGGGCATGAGCCAGCAGCATACTCCTGTAGTCTGGAAGACCAACAATATTCTAAGGCTGCATCAGAAGAGGGAGATTATCGAGAATCCTCCAACATTTTTGATTCTTTACTTCAGTGGGAGGATAAATGATATTTTTCAAAGCAGTTTCCCATACCAGCAAAAAGACTTAATATCTCCTGAATTCTTTGACACAGAATAAAGACACTGAACTACAGATGACTATGAAGCTATCAACAAGTTTCAGCAATTGCACATGGCCTAGTAATCGTCTAGACTGATAGTACACCAATCTTAAGATCAGTTCAGTGAAACATAGTTCTGAAGGTGTATTTTAAACTTTGCTACTTGAAACTTTCATCCATTTCTTTAACAAAAGAAAAATGACAGACTGACTATAACTTCTGATAGAGAAAGATAAAAATCTTTCAAGCGTACTCTAAATGGTTATGCATATGTGTATTTTACTTTGACTGAGGGACCAAGTGAACAATTTGAATACCCGGGGCTTCTATCAGCTACAGTACATACATAAAGTGTGATCCAGATGCACGCATAGTGATGTGGATTGAAAAGTGTCAGACTCACAGAGATATGATCAGTGGTATGGTTGAGCTAGATGACAGTATTCAGTGGTGAACCCCAGGGCTCAATACTGAGTCCAATCCTGTTTTAACATCTTCATTAATGATCCAGATGAGGGGACAGAGTATGTGCTTAGAGACTGCTCATGATACAAAACTGGAAGGAGTGCTTGATACCCCAGGATGGTTGTGATGACATTCAGAGGGATTCTCAACAGGCTGAAGAAATGGGCAGAGAAGAAACTCCTTAGTTAAATAACGGAAAACTCAAAATCTAAGTGAAATAGAACTTCTCAGCTCAAAAAAGATCATGGTTAAGGAAAGGGTGGAATTTGATCAATGCATATGAATACTTGATGGAAGGATGAGAATTGGACAGAATCAGGCTCTTTTCTGTTGTGCTTAGGTTCAATGGGCTCAAAATAAACAGAGAAGGTTCACTCTGAACATTAGAGGCACTTTTGCATAAAATTTGTATTTATTTATTTTACTAGTGAAATGAGAACTGTGAATAAGTAAATCAGGTTGCTCAGAGAAGTTGTGAAGCCTCATTCCTTGGAAATATTCAACCTTCTCTAGGTGGCCCTAATTGAGTAAGGGAGGCTGGACAAGATGACCTCCAGAGGTTACTTCCAACCTCAATCATTTCATCATTATGTGAATGCGTAAGTTTACTAAGTCAAATATAGGAGAAAATTGTATCTTTGCATACAATTATTCTTTGCTGCCATGCTTACTGTTACTTGGAAAGAAGAAAGAAAAAAAAAAAATTATCTTTATTAAGCAAAAATCAATAACAGAGGTGTGATTCAATGGCAGGATTTTGCAAACATTTTACCCGAAACGATAATTTGCTATTACTTTGAGTTGTACAAAATGTAAGCAAAGGTCACTTATTTTTAATATTCACTTCAACACCTAACCATCAATTTTTTTCCACTAATGCACTCCCCTAGAAATGAAAGCTCAGTTCTAAAGATAGTAACAGAAATTATTTCCTTTTAAGAAAGTTGGAGGAGTTTTTTGTTTGTTTGTTTGTGGTGGCAATGGTGATGAGGAAATGGTTGGACTAGATGATCTTGTAGGTCGTTTCCAACCTTGTGATTCTATGATTCTATGATTCTCATTCTTAATGCATACAATTCTTGCCTTAGAAGATAAATGAACAAGCACAACATATTAAATGAGCTAGAATTGCGGTCTCAATTCGAACAACAATTGGCACTGTAAATATCTCATTCAACTTACATGGTTAGGTCTTCTAAAATTTAGGCATACCAATGAACTTGTCAAACATGAAGAATAAAAAGAGGGGAACTAGAAGTTGCTTCAAATTAGCGAATAATCTGACAGAAGAGATAGAACTCCTTGTCTGATACTGGTAGACACTGTGGTATTCTTTCCAAATGACAATAAAATGAGAAAGCTTTAAACCAAATAAAAGAGATACAATATAAATCAGCAGTAGGATACAGTTTTACCTTGAGTCACTAAGATTTTTTTTAAATTAAGGAAAAAGGCTTAGTTCAACATAAAAAATATACCCAGTGAAGTTGTCTAGTAGATCAGCTTATAGCATTGAATGATACACTAATATTGTATAGATACATATAATTGCAAATATTGAGCTGGAGCTTCTTAAATAGATGTTTATATCGTATACACACACAGATTGACATTTTTTCCTCTATTCTCTCCGGTTAAAATAAGTTAAAACCTACCAAATACTTTTCTTGATAAAAAGCAAGCGACTCTCACTGAAGAAAAGAAAGTATTACGTGTTTCCTAGGTTACATAGTTTCCATCCTTGGAGTTTTTGAATCTGTGACTAGATAAAGCCCTCAATAACCTGGATTCACCTCATTGCCATTGCTGTTTTGAGAAGGTTGGACCTGGGATCCATTCTACCCTGAGTTATTCTGTGTTCCCATAAATGAAAAAAGTTTTCAATGAAGTAAAGATAAAATCAATCACAATTTCTGTAGACAAGTTGCATGTTCCAACCCAGATATATCCACACTGGATCCTAAAAAAATATCTTGTGTAATATCAGTTACATATGCCCCAACATATTTGCAACCAAAAAATTCTCTGCTGAGCCACAATTGAGTAAGCAATAAATTAAGTTTCAAAACACAAACATTTGGCACTCTCAAGGATTTTTTCAATCACACTGAATAACAGAGAAGAATTAAAAGAATTTTGAAGTCCATCTCTCCACAGAGCTCTGTATGTTAGTATTGCCCTTTTTATTGCTTGCCTACAGTAACTGTACAAAACTTCAGCAATTATAAATAGCTCCTGCTATGAGTTCAATTCATAACTCAAGTATGAGGAAAACTCAAAGATGTTTTTTCTTGGATCAAAAACATGATAAGCACTCACAATTGCTTCCAATTTTGCACCTTACTATCTCTACTTTTTTTGTTAGATCATTCCTGGGTAGAGTCCACATGTTATATATATTGCCTAGATTTTCCCTTATTTTGATGCACATCAAAGTAGAAAAAGATGCTAGTTGAATAAAGTTTCAGCTCACCAAGGATTACAGCAGTGCTGCATATACTTATCCCCACTTTCTCAAGAATGATGGATTTAGAGCAAGATCTTAAAGTGCAAATTGTAGGTACAAACAAAGGCCAACTTCACAAATTCTTTTCCATAAAAATTATACTGAGGGCAATGAAACAAAAAAGTGATTTTTTATTTTTTTTTTTTACAAGGAAGTATTTTTCCTTTTTTCATTACAGAACCATGATCATCTGTATATTTAGACAAGAGACAGAACACACTTTTTTATGGCCCAGTATGTGGACAGTTTGGGATGTCCCATTCTGTATGTATAAGCTCTGTGGTTTGCTGCTTTCCGTCACCTTTCTGAAGGCAGGAGCGGCAGGCGCTTCACAGTGCTGGGGAGAGCCAGAAGGTCTTACTGTGACACTGACTACATTATTAGGAAAGAACTCAGTCCAGGGACCAAAAAAAAAAAAAAAAAAAAAAAAAGTGGCTTATAAACTATCCCACCAGTTTATGGCAAAAAAACCCCTTAGCCCCTTGAACTCTTCCACTAAGTGAACTCTTTCACACTTCTTAAACTACTTTTCCAAACATTCAATACTCTGCTGGATATCTGTTACTTAAAGAAGCCTTAAAAACACGATTGTCTGATAAAATCACAACCACTTAAGAACAAGTAACAGAATTGGAAAGCACTGAAGGTCATTACGTTTACTTTGCACATAAAAGTTTGCAAAGTTTATGAGAAGAAAATAATCTCAAAAGAAATGCAGTAGTGTTTAATAACAGCTCCAAGGCAGTTCTAGTTGCAGGTACAAAAATATTTCCATTTTCAAAATTACCGGCAACAACAGGAAAAAAAGCCTGTTCACAAACAAGCGGAAACTACCACTGCCACTTCTTCTACAGTGGTTGTACTTGGACTATTGCTTCCCACCCATCCTGAATATCTTACTTTAAGCTTCATTCGCTTTCTAAACTTCCCAGAAATCGTTTAAGCATTTTTGATACATAATTGAACTCAGACACATAAGGGTTGATGTAGTACTAAAGATTCTAACTGAACGCAACAGTCTAGAGTTTAAAATGGATTTACAAGTACTTGAATTCTTTGATTGGATTTGACTGATTAAGGAGATAGTGTTCTTGAGCATTACTGTGATAACACAGGTGAAAGCAAATTGTAAGTGAATTGTTATTCTCTTGTTAAAGTCTGTATAGTTTTAGCTACTGAGCTGCAGTAATATTGACAACAGAAGAACACATCAACAACTCTGAAGGGAAAGACATGTCAGAAATAAATATGACACAAAGATATTTATTCAGATCTGAATGTACTGACAACCACGTTTGTTCTCAAATTCTTTAAATTACAAAGCAGTATATTTTTCTAATACCCATTTATCCCTTCTAACTAAATATCAGCTTGGTGCCATGTAAATAATTATGATTTCTCTATTTGTTCATGATTATTTAATTGCTGGAGCAATCTGAAAAGCGTAGGAGCTTTGTCTCAAATTCATTAACTCCACAGGATAGCAAGTCCTGGAAATCCTTACCCATGACTGGGGCTTTTGCATATACTCCTATCAAGATGACAGGTAGAGGGATGTGCTTTAAGTAACGGAATACATTTAGCGAGTAAACTCTCCTTCCATTTTCCTAACCATTCTGTGACATTCATTTCTAAGCACTTCAACAATTCAAATAATTTCATGCTACCTCCCCACACACACACACACACACACACACACACACACACACACACACACACACACACACAAAACAGAAAATATTTAGTAGCCAAAAAAAAAAAATCGTTAGTAGCTCTTTGCTAATTTTCTCAGTGAATATTTGACTACAGAGATTTAAGCTTTTGGAGTAGCAAATGTCTCATGGGTAGAAATGTGCTTTAGTTTTGTTGATTGTTCTGAAATAGAGGTGAATACTGAGAACAGACAGTTGGCATGCAATTAGAGAGCGAATATAATCTTCATCAGGGCACATTTAATCCTGCAAAAGGGATGCTTTTTGTTTTGTGGAACCACTGATTACACTCACATGCCAGAAAACTCTACAGGTGGTCCCTGTAGAAGTGGTAGAATTATGATTCAATTATAATTTGAATATCCTGCCTTCCTTAGCTACAAGGGAAAGGTTTCCAAGCCACACTCTAGATTACGTTTGTAATCTACACCACTTAGTTCTCTCATACAAGCCATTAGGATTTGTATTAAGTTTGATAGGTGTCCCAGGATTGGTGATACATAACTGTAGGCAGTTGGCACGTGTAATTTGGCACAAGGATTGAACTGAACCTCATGTTATTTCATCTCTTAATAAGGAAATGAAGGAAGTGTGACACGGCATTTTGCAAAACTGACTGGTAATAGATTATTCAGATTATTGCTTGAAGCATAATCATGGTTTTGTGGGATGCACTATTTTAATAAATCCAGTGAATAAGCAGCCATAAAAAATGATCTTAATCACACTGTAGACATTATTCAATACCACCAACAGAATGATGGTGGAGGGTGGTAAAATTAAACCTCAACTGTTTTTGGACTTTTACTCAAAGGATGTATTCAAAGTGCAGCCTCACCAGTGCCAAGTACAGAGGCCTTCTTTTCATCCCACAGTGTCACAGGTCACATTTGCTAATTGAAACTGTCAATCCTGTTAGTTAGTATCTATACAATTTTCTGTCTGCTCTATATTATAAACATTTGGGTCAGGCAAGCTCAAAACTTTCTGTTTATCAGATGCTTTTCAAACTAGGTGGCCAAAAGCATTTTACGTGTTTTTGGGACTCAGAGGGGGAAATGAGCGGCTTTCTGTTTCAGTGAGAAGCTGCAATTTGAGAGAAAAGAAGCACTGAAGAACATTTCTATTTTATACTATAGAGATATGCTGAAAAGAGCTGAAAAATACTTCCACGTGTTCTTCACATTTTAGAATAGAAACAGTTTTTAAAAAAATCATTTTCCTTAGTAATTAGTTACACAGTTGACAAAAATGCAAAAAAATTATAAACAAGAACAGCTTTTGTAGGTCTTTCCCAGTTTGATGGCACTCCTTAGTTAAAACTCCTCCTACACACAGTGTGCCATGTATCTTAAGCTGATGTGGAATTTTAATGTTTTATTTTTAAACATGTAACTAAGATAACAACTCATACAGTGCGTATTTTTCTATCAGAGACTATAAAATACACACTACCTTCAACATAATACGATCAGCTCATTAAGCTCATGTTCTGCAAACAACTTGGAAATGTATACCAAACAAGCCAGTGAAAACTCATACCCAGAAGCAGATGGTGAGAACAGCAAAGCTAAGCAAAGAGATGCTTAATTGCAAATTCTATCCAACTAAGCAAAATGATAGTATTCTACATTCACAGACATTTACTTCAGAAAGGAACCCAATGCTTCAACGTGCAGGTTGAGGCAGGGAAGGGCACTTCTGTGTCATTCATCAGGCCAATGTCTACTTGGATAATTGCCACCAATTAAACAGTATTCATGTACAGCTGGCACCAACTTCACAGAACTGTATGCTGTGTAAAATTTCATGGATTGTTGTCTTGCCAAAAGCAACACATCTAATTTTTTTTTTCTATTAAATTAAAAATCAACAAGAGATTTAAAGATGGCCTTTCACAAGTAGACAAGTAATCCAATTTACTCTAGTACAGTTCTCATTCAGAATAAGCCAAATTAAAATGTCTGAAAAAGTGTGTGATAAAAGACATTATAATAAAGTTCTATATTTTACCTACTTTTTATCTACCTCAATAATACTAACAATAGAGAGAAGAGCAAACATACTTGTCACAGAAGAAAAAAAGTAATGCTGACAAAAAAACATTGCACTTCATCCCTGAGAACAACTGCACAGTCACCATAACTTCTACTACAGTCTTTTCCTGAATGTGTGCAACCAGTTCTTTCATGCTCCAGTAAGGTTTTGTTTTTTTTTTAAAAAAATTGCTTTAAGAGATGATTTCACAGGTTAAAAACAACATTTAATAATAATAAATTAGATTTATGTGGAAACTGAGGAGGACTCTAGGAGTTGGTATTCTTTATGTACTGTTTTCCTAATTTTGCTAAAATTTCAATGCAAGAAAATAATAACAATCCTTTTCCATAGTCAGCACAGAAACTAGAAAGAAATAAAAGCTATAGGTGTCAGAAGATTCCAGGTTTCAATTAGCACTGAAATATAAAATTAGCCTGTGGAAGGAAAGAAGTCACACAGGCTTTCATAGTGGCTCAATCATTACGCAATAAAGTTTACTTCTTGCTCTTTCAAGCCACATAAATGTAAATTTCCCTCTAAATTTCTTACAAGATCTCACTGTATCTTCTGTTCTAAACCAATAACTGTTTTGGAAAACACTTTTGGGAAAAGATTGCTTTAAGAGTCTCAATAGTATTATCTTTAAACATCAATATCTATTTCCAGAAAAACTGTGTTAGCAGTGTCAGAGGAAAAACAAAACAGATGCAAATATCACATTGAGGACTGTTGTTCCTTACCTTCTAGGTGCTCCATCCTCGTGTGGCTGAATAATCACCACTTTTACAGTTACTGATGTCCGTAAAAGGTCAATCATTTGTTCATGAGTCAAAGTTGCCACAGCCACTTTACAGATTTCAACCAGGCGGCTCCCCTGCCTCAGGCCTGCTTTCCATGCAAAACCGAAGGGCTCCACATCAGCCACTATTCCTTCAAAGTTCACGTGAAATCCAAGCTGGCCCAACCCATTCCTCCGAAGGGTCATTTCTGTGGTTTCGCATCCTCTGGTCACTATCTAAAAAGGTATCAAATTGTTAGGACACTCATTTCTTTGAACACACAGACAAATCACTTTTGAAGCAGTATAAAGCCATGTATTGTTCACAGAATCATTCAGGTTGGTGAAGACCTCTAAAATCATCAAGTCCAACTGTTAACCCAGCATTGCCAAGTCTACCATGTCCCTAAGCACAACATCTACACATCTTTTAAATACCTCCAGGCATGGTGACTCAGCTACATCCTGAGCAGCCCGCTCCAAGGCTTCACAACTCTTTCAGAGAAGAAGCATCTTCTAATATCCAACCTACACCTCCCTTTGTTGCTTGTTGCTTGGGAGAAGAAACAGACCCCCTCCTTGTTACAACCTCATTTTACGTAGTTGTAGAGAGCAATAATGTCTCCTCCGAGCCTTTTTTCCCCTAAGCTGAACAATCTCAGTCCACTCAGCCACTCCTTGTAAGACTTATTCCCTATACCCAATTGACATTAGATCATAAATATATAGGTCACTCCAAGATAATACCTCCTGTTTTATTTCCACGGAAACTATAACAGATACAAAAAGCACAGTAACTTTGATAAATTCTCAGCTACAAAACACTATTTTTCAACACAGACACCACCATTAGCTATAGATTTACACATGTGATAAACAAGAGACTGCATGCTGTGCTCTTAACAGATTTGTACCAGTGAAGGTGAAACACCATCGCTGTCACCACTGCTGAAATGCACCACTCACCACCTCACTGTGCTCACATCCATTGTTTGTTCTCCATTAAATATTCACTAAGAATAAATGAAAGTCAATGGGTGCAGTTTTTTCAACATGGAGAAATTTAGTGACACACCTTTGCTTCATACACACTTCTATGACAGACACCATTTTGTCACACTCTACTGGCATCTGTCACACAGTAACAATTTAACAGAATATTGGTGGGAGGATTCAACCTCTACTGCCATACCACTAACATACATCTCTGACATCATGGGCCAACATAATAAAATAGGAGGCATTACTTTCAGAGCAGCCCTCATATTTAATTGCCATTAAATATGTTTAATATACTAATACTAATCATAGTTCTGACATCTGTGGTTGTTGGTTTCTTGATAAGTTAAAATGAACAGAACACTTCACAATATTAAAATCTTACATGCCCAATGGAAGCAGCTGTCCTGTGTCAAATTCCTTTCCTTCCCTCACCCCAGCCCAACACGAACTGAACACCACTTATATCTTATTAAAACATAATAACTGCTTTAGCTTCAAAATTCAAAATAAGCAAAAAAGTCCTCTCCTGTCAACTGCCTCACTCTTGTAGGCTGACTGATTGCAGGTGCACACGCATTTTTTCTTCAGTATTAGACATACTGAAGATATAACATGAGCCAAATTAAGTCAAACATTTCAGTTCTAGCAGCAGCTCTTTTTCCAGACTTCAGCAGTGTAGATCATTTTGATTTATTTTTACTTGTAGTCAGGTTCCTAGCCACCACCACCTCCAGATGCAGACCTCTAAAATGGGATCAGATCTGCATGTCACTAGGAAAGTTAGAAACTTTATTCAATTAAAATTATTTCTGTCCCTATATAGAACACTCAAAAACTTTTAAATGCAGATTTTGCTAATTAGGCTCATTTTTATATAGAACGTAATTAATCTTTGAAGTTTTGCTCAGTAAACCTACAGCAGTCTGTATGCTGTGCTACTTTGCCAGATTCCACGGACCAAATCCTAGCTCACTTCCAAGATAAAAATCATGAGTTTCTCTAACATTCCTCTTTGTTTTTGTCACAAAACCAGTATGCATGTTAGCACCATTACTACAATTACAGCAAAAACTTAATCACTAGCAAAGCATAGAATCACAGAATCACCAGGCTTGGAAAAAACCTCCAAGATCATCCAGTCCAACTGTCTGCATATCACCAATATTTCTCACTAAGCTACATCCTTCAGAACATTATCAAAATGTTTCTTGAACACCTCCAGGGATGGTAACTCCACCACCTGCCTGGGCAGCCCATTCCAGCGCCTAACCACCCTGACATTATCAAATCATATTATCAAAAATGTTTGTTCATAATGTATATCATTATTTCTCCTGCAAGGCAAATATTTTCCCTTTACAGACGTATATGCTAACAGCATAGGTCAAGGGATCTTCCCAAGGTCATAGTGAATGAAGAGCATGCCTTGTTCCACTGTTTGCAGGTACACTGTTTGCACTTTATTTTAGTAATCATTACAAAGGCATGCACATTATCCAACTTTTGACATCTAACTTAGCTACCTTAAGTTAGGAGGCTGGTGTCTGTATATCATCCTCCCTCTCCATTTTCTACTTGAGCCAGAATTTGGGAAGAGTAGCTCAGTAGCTTATTGTGTGCATCCTACAGAAGCATGATCCAACCTAATTCAGGGCTCTACGGGGAGGGCATGGAAACACACAGCTGTGGACAGTGCAATGTCACTGAGACTGGCTAAAGCTGTCACAGAACCATTCCTTTCACCACCTGAGCCAGATGATTTGACTAGGTGCAATTTCATGGGAAGTTTAAGCAGATCTAACACCTTGTTACCTTTCCCTTGCATTACACTACATCTTGTGCAGTCATGCAGACAAAGATATGACTCATCTAAAAAACAGAGGCTTTTGTTTTCCTTGCTTGTTTTTCTAATAATATTTCAAAGGAGTGGCGGGCAGAGAATGAACAGACTGTCCCTTTCAATTACAGCTACAACCAAAGCATATCAACATCAACAAATGAACTTAAAGCAAACATTAAGCTGCAAGTTACCTTCACAGCTTCCTTTTTATGCTTCCTGTTTAGACAAATCTTTGTCCATGTTTGTTTTAGAGCCTGGAAGGATGGGAGGCTTAACTTTAATTCCTCTTCAATCCAATGGTTGGTGGGAAAAACTATAAAGCATTTGTATAACTTATGCCTGCAAACTGGCCAGCTGAAAGTCAGCATTTTCAATACCTTAGTAAGTTTCAAAGCATTAGCACTATCACCTTTAGAAATTATTTTCTATACAGATATTTACTCCCTATTAGGAAAAATTAGAACGTATGCACACACACAAAGAGCTACTATAAGGCTACTGTTAGGGAGCTGATCAACCTAAGAAAATCAAGGTAATCCCTTCATTCATTAAGGTCTAATCCTTACCAATCTGTGAAGCATCAGGAAGATCTTGCAAGGATCAGATATTTCAAGAATCATTGTCTGACAAATTTAGGCTATGTAAGCTGTAGCACATTGACTTCACAGACCTTCTGAGGGTGTCAGCTTCAAAGCTAAAATGTGAAAGGCATTATTCAAATGCCCAATACATATTCTAGGGTTTTGTTTACCAAATCATGTTCTGGATCTTCCCATTGAAATTATTAAATAATTATTTCCCTTGTCATTACTCAGCAGTAAGTTATTTACGTGCATGTATTATTAGAGTTACTCAGCAGACTGAAAACACTAAGCTTTAACTCTCAGCTTTACCTTCAGTCCTGGTTAATTTTCAGCAAAACTTCATAATTTATATCAGAGAAGTGCAAATTAAAATTTTCAACTCCTCATTACTATCCTTATATTTCTGCCACGAACTTCTGAAACACATATACAATATTTAGTCACACAATGACTATTACAATCAGGAGCTGCTGATGGATGAAATTTTATTCTCTCAAAAGCACACAATACGATGCTGGGGGGAGCAGATACATGTTTGTTGCTATGTCCCAATTATAGAATACTGCATAACAAATGCACCAACGTATATGGACTTCCTCAACTCAGACGAGTCAGAATCTTCTTCAAATTGGTTAAATATTTGGAAGGTTAAGAGAGATGAAAAGCGATCAATTCTGCTTTAGATTCAACAAGTCCTTAGCAAGGTTAAAAGATTTCCAGGAGATCAAGTGCCCCACAGGCACATCCCCTAAAATATGGCATGGCATCATACATAGTAATGTCACATAAAACAAAGTACTCTCCACTTTAAAGCAGATCTTTCTGTTTACTTAGCTACTGTTTCTGTAAACACGTGGCTGTGCCTGAAGGAAGAGATGGCTTCGCTTCTCTGGATACACTTAATATAGATGAAATTGAAAAACAGATCTTCTAAATCCCATGAAGGAACCAGGAAGCATAGAGGCTTCTAATGAACCCTTGTCTACTAAAATTGTTATCCAAAGATCCATTCAGGGTTCTCATTTAATCCCTCTCTCTGCTTTGCTCTATTATCCTAACATCCAGATCTACAGCTTTTCTGCCTTAAAAGACAAGTCTGTCAAGTTCATCTACAGTTTACTTTTCCTCCTCAGCAGCGTACCACTTAATATTCCTCCTCCAATACAGAGCTGACTCTAGATTGAACAATCGCAGCTCTTTCTTTTAGGCCAGAACTCATTCTTTTGGTTCAACCTGAAATCACAGACCACAGCTTTTCACTTCTTTGCTTAATACAGGTATTCAGAGAGACATCCTATTCATTTTGATAATTCAAAGTCAGACAATAAAGTTAATTCTTTGACAATCTCAGTTTTTAAAACCACTGAATGAAACACGCTACGCTTAAGAAATGTTTGTACTGGGGCCTGGAAAGATTTAATCATCCAGTCAGTGGAGCTTGCTAATTTGTCACAGTGAAAGCTTTCAAGTTTAGCACAGTTGTCAACCTCAGATGTGTTCTGAGTCAATTAGAAGGGTTTTAAAGTATATATATATACACATATATATATATATATGTGAAGCACTGAATCAGTTTTAAATGCATTTTTAGTGGTTTTAAGTGCCATCTCAAATTCTATACAAAAATATAGATAAGGAACATTCAACATCATAAAATGACTAACTGATTATACAACGCAGCTTTCAAAATAAAGGAATTGGCAGAGGAAAAAAAAAATATGATGTAAGAAAAGAAGATGAAAAGCATTTTTAAAAATTGTATGACAGTTATCTTTTTAAGCAAGAGAAAGTTGGAAAGGTAGTAGTGAAAAGAGAAGGCAGCCAGGGTTCATTAGAATAGTTATCTGAAAATAACATTCAGATTATTTTCGCAATAACTGATGCAAAATTTTGAGGCTTAAAGGCTATACGGCAAATCTTGTCATAAAGAGGAAGTATTCAAGTCAATTAAGCAATATTATTGTGACAGATGCTTACTTCCTCATAAAACAGAAAACCATTCAAATTAAAAGCTGAAGCTGTGGCGACGATCATCTGTGTTATCATAGCATATAGATTATCATTTTGTATTCAATTACTTCATTTTACAGATCTACCCTCAGAAGCTGGCATGTTTGCGTATTTTGTAAAACCAAAGAAATGAAGAACAGCAAAGAAAGTTGTTACAACTGTTGACAGCAGAAGTTTTCATTAGAAATCTGAACCATTTTCCCACCTGTGTTAAGTAAGTGAAAAGTTATATTATCCATTGTGGAATATATAATAGCAGGGGACTAAGCATACGCTAATTTTCAGAAGGAAAATATCTGTGCAAGGAAAGTGAAGCTGAATGCCCCAGTGAAAACAATAATAGCAAGAAAAGGAGTCCAAAGGCCTCCATCATTGAAAAAAAAAAAAAAAAAAAGATGATTATTTAGAGTAGAATATCATGCAATGCTACATGTGAATGTAGAACGAGAGAAGCCCTGAAACATCAGCTGCAATCCAGCATGAAGAGGGTAAGCATAACAATTCCTGTTCAGTACAAGGCTTTTTAATATAAAAAAAGCTAACACCATATATAGGGCACTTAATTTAAGATCAAAGGGGCAAAAAGTGTAACCACATGGAGGAGATGTATCAGCGGTTTTACTTTGGAGCTCCTGTCAGTCCTTTCACACTAACTGGAATAGGTACAGGACAGTTAACTAAGGGTCGTAAGTACGTGAAAATCTTTATCCAGTCAGGTGTAAAAACTGGCATTGTTAGGTCTAGTTTTCTTCACTCCCTGCAGTTGTTCAGTATAAAAAAAAGCAAATCTGCAGAACTTACACAACTTTTTCTGCTAAGATTCACAGTTTGTTTTTTTGTTTTTTCAATAGCAAATTCAAGTGAGAATATTTTATACACTTGAGATTTTGTGTATTTTTAATTTAAGGTATATTTCTACCTAAAAAGGTGTGAGTCGAGAATAGGCTACAGCAAGGGAAGGCAAAAAGTTAGCCTTTCGGTACTGATTTCAATATTGAAACCATCCATAGCCTCAAGAAGTCTATCAAATTACTGGTATTTGTTTTCTCATCCCTGAAAATGGTTTGATAACTTATCTCATATGCTGTATGAGGATTACTTTTCGTAATGCTCTCTGAAGACTGAAAATGGTACTGAAGTACAAACAGAGGACGTTTTTAATTATATCTCAAAGGAGCTGTAAAGAAGCAACTCTTCATAAAAATTTTGGTATTCCAGTTTAGTAATTGTACTTACTTCAAGTCTTTGAACAATTTCTCTGATGTCTTCAGCACAGTTATCCGCTGCAGACAGAAGAATACATTCGCCTCTTTCGTAAAATATTTTGATGCTCATTAATCCAGATGTCCATCCAATAACATCCCTGCAGGAGCAGTTAAACACAACGTTTTTGGATTCCTTTTCAATCAGCATGATAAATTCATTGGAGATTCCAAGGAGACATTCAATGTCAGAAGACTGGCCAAAATCTCGTGCAATCACATTCCACATAATTGCTCCAACACTGAATAAATGGGCATCTTTCCTTGGTTTCACTTTCTCCTTTTTTTTTGCTCCTAAAGTAATAAAGCTAAACTTTGCTGAAGTATCCACTGTAGCTGTGGTAACAAAGTTTTCTGCCAGATCTTTCAAGTATTCTTGACGTGTCCTTGTGGCCATGGCTCGAAACTTTTCCGACTTATGTGCTGCATTTTCAGCATTAATAACTTTGGCTAAAAGAAAGTCCCTAAAGACTGCTGATTTAGGAAAAGTTACTCCTTTGGGAATGGGTGGACCAAATGGAGGTACATCTTTTGATCTTGAAACACCAACACTAAAAATAGAAAAAATGCAATGGTCAATTCCGTTAAAAAAAAAAAACGACACAACAACAAAACATCAGAAAACAAGCAGTTATCTATGCAGACCAGTTACAACGATAAGTTTAGTTTTAAAATGTAAATGTTCAGATATTTTAGACACAAAGAAAACTTATTCAGCAATTTGTTTTAAAAATGTTTTTTCTTTCTAAATAAATGACATAGTGAATGTATCCTTATAACACAATGATTATCGAGGATGAATTCTTAGGGTGTCACTGACTCCCTTCGTTAATGGAATAAATTTATAAATTCTTTGCAAGATATAAATGAGATCTAAGCATTTTTTAAAATGATATTTTATTTAAAAAAATCACTTTCAGTTTTCATGTAATTTCATTAGATCTAAGAATAATATAAATGTAAATAAAGTTGATATGAATCTTCAGACATCTTGCAATGCTAAGATGTGAAGACAGAAAAGGTATCAGTGTCAAACTGTCTATAATGGAAGCACTGCCACTACTAAATTCATAACATTTCTTAATATCTACAATATTTCATAGAGAAACTTTACAGAAAAATGTAAAGGAAATAAAAACATTTTTCTCATTGATACTCTAACTACAATTGGTAGCTTGGAAAGGTATTTAATCCATAAAAGAATTTCAAAGTAGCATGCAAACTACATACAACTACTACGAGATTGACTGAAATGCAGGCCACGTTTGCCACCATTTAGTAACAATAAAAATGAACTTATGAAATATGACATAAGAGTATGCACAAAAGAGCTACTAAAACAAAATCAAGTTTCTATAACACATCTTCAACAGCAATATGATCCAACCTCATGATGCATTCTGAATTTCATATTAAACAAAATATAAAATTCACAAGTGTTAAATCTGTGCCACTGTCCTTGAAGTCCTTCTCATTCTTTGCACACTTCCCAATCAGTTCAGAAATATGCTTCCTCCTTAGTAAACTTGTTAGAATTTATGATACTGTAATTCAACTGTGACAGTTAAGATTAACTGAAATTTGAAATACTACATTCCCCAAAAGCCCCAATTCAAGTGCTTAGACAAACTCAGGGACTCATATACATTAACAGCATTCTAAAATACCTTATTTTAAACCATTTTCCTACTTCAAGAAAGGAAACATGCAATACAAATTCTGAACTAATTTCTATTGCTATGATTGGAAATCTTACTTTCAGCAACCTGTCATAGCCCCTTTTTGTGTTCATAAATCAAAATGCAGAGCTCTGCAAAAGTCATTTAAATCTTACAGACTGTGCATTGTGATTCTAGATATGTGCAAGGAAGACAATGGTGTTTCAAATTCATGCAAAATGAAGTATAAATCTTAAAACTGTGCACATAATACCTCTAGCATGCATAAAAAGGTTAGAAAGGCCAGTTGCATTGTATTCTTAGAAGCAAACTTAAATACTTATAAAGCTCTACTCACCTATAGCACACATTTTCAGTGCAAGGATTATGCACTTTGACTATGACAAATACATGTTGAAAGTGGGAACGAATATTTTTTGGAGTAAAAGGAAGTGCTCCTGGCTCTTGGAAGACAATGGTAACTATATCATTTCCTATATGCCTTTTTCTTAGCAGCTAGACAAGAAACATGCATTGAAAAATTAGTTAAATTAAATAAATCACAATTTCTTCATTTTAGCAAACAAAAAATAAATGATTTTTTTTTTTCAGAAATAAACTTTCAAGTTATGATATTTTGGATGCTGGAAATAAAGGATATCAAGCTGAACTGTAAAAAGACAGGAAAAACACCACAACTGGACTAAGTTCACAAAAATACTAATGAGTTTTTCCACATCCCCACACTAGTTCTGCATAGTTTCAGCTCACTTCTCTCTTATTCTACAAGAAAAAAATTATCTTATTTCAGTGTATCAGAACATTAATTAAAATCACTTCCCCTTCTACAGCATAATATCTGTCTTAATACAAAAAACATTTGATTGTATTTCTCAATGCAATTTCCTCTTCCATATTGCATTTTTATTTAGTATCATCCTTAATGTGATCATCTTAACTTTTATTTTAATAGATTATCATGAGTATCATCACAATCTATACATAGCTGCATACTTCAAGAGAGCCAAGACAAAATATTCATGGAGAAACAACAGCTACTAGAAACTGTATTATTTTAAGCAAGACTTCTGATGAAACTTTAAAACATATATCAGAAAATAGCATTTGATTAAGTCATGTGACTTGATCATCTTATCAGATTTGAGATCAAAGTGAATGTAACTGCCTATTTGAACCAGTTACAATGTGCATCCTTTTGCACACAAATTATACTATAAACTCACCATGTGGAACTTATCACAGAAATAAATGCATCAGGTAAATCTTAATTTGCTGAGCTAGTGAACCATATATTTAGATCACAGTAGTGAAACAGAAGTTCATATTAAAGAGATTATTATTATCTCACAGGTTGGAATTTACACTGCAGTAAAGTTTCTAGGACACTTTCCAATTACAAGGTACAAGGTGATTCATTACTGTTTTGGTTATGTAACTGCATCTGACCATTTACTCTTTCTTGCCATGGAAAATGCCTCATGCTTCTGCCTATACTTTTCCACAGACAAAATTACAGAAAAAATAGAAAACCATAACCTTTCAAAAATTGTATTTATTTCTCAAGGCAATCACTGCTTGCAAGTATATTTTCTGCTTTTGTAGAACTCTAAGAGATTCTGCTTGCTGCCACAGGTTACTTAAGCAAGTTCCTTACTAAGAGGCAAGTTTTAGAAATGTTTGAAATTGTACTATAAAAAAAGTCCTTTACACAACAATGGCCGTTCACACATCCTATGTCTTGGCTATTATTTCAAGAGCTTAAAACAGTAAGAGACACAAAAACTGTAAATATGAAGTCATCATTTTTAAGAACCTTACCAAGTTTGCTGAGATCTTAGTGACTTCTTCAACATTTTAAAATAAAATCAGCATATCACTATTATAAATAACTGTCATGCATAAGTGGTCAGTGAACGTTAACACAATGCAAAGCGCAGTCACATGTCTGTCCACAGAGAGTCAAAATGCAAGGACGTAGAAAGGGAAGAGAAAAATTGGGGTGATCTGGAACATGGAAAGAAGTGCTCTGGATAGGATAAAGGAACAGGAAAATAAAGTACTGAATGGAGGAGGAGGAGGGAACACATACTTCCCCGAAAAATGTGAATTAAGGATAGCATACTGAAAATGAAAGAGGAATTGAAAGAAACTGGAACTAAGCAAGAAGAATTGTAAGAAACTCTCTAGTTTCTATTCTGTAACTTGTATATCCCTCCCAACTTTCACATCCTTCCCCAAGCCCCCGGTTCTCAGTTTCTGCTTCCTCTCCCATTTTGAGGTCTGCTCAGGTGTTGTTTTCTTTCCTTTTCCTCACCCCCTCACCCTTCTGCCTTTCTAACATACTCTAAAGATTCTCATGCCAATGCAGAGCACAGTAGGAACTCTCAACAGGGTACACGGGTCACAGAGAATTACTTACAGTAAGGAGATACCAAACACTCTGACATCATTCCAGTATCAAAATAAACTGGCATGGTAGAATTTAAAAATGAACCCAGTCAAGTACGATAGGCAGCCAACAGGAAACCAGCGAAATTTTATTTGGGAATGCAAGACACACAAAGGGGAGTCCAGTAAGGAAAATATGTTAGAAAAGCAGAATCCATTTGATTAAAAGTACTTATACCAAATAATAATTACACTAACTTTGAGATTTTTACTAGAATACACAATTCTTAATTTTCAGCTATGTATCTCTGAAGCAAAGTATTAGCTGTCATACAACTTAGGACATTTACAGGCTATATACAGCCATAAGTATCTATCCAGTTATGCAGAATTTTATCTACCTCATCAAACTGAGAAACAACAATGTATTCTTGTTGTAGTTGCAGTGAAAAAATACTCTCTTCATTAAATTAAATTCCAAAAATAAAAAAAAAAAAAAAAAAAAACACCACAAAATTTAATTTAGCACATTTCTAAAATAAATGGCTTTAAAAAATATTAATTTCAATCTGTCATTAATCTGCACCAAAACCAGAAAAAATATCAAAAGATATTTCATCAGATCTGGTAAAAATTAGTTTGACATAAGCATATGTGTGGTTATCTCAAATGTTTCAGCAGTAGGTTAAATTCAAAAAGTTCATTTCACTCTTGCATATCTGTTTCAAGTTTTCATTAAACCTGGTGAAAACTGAATTGATTTAGATTACTCAGCTCTTACTATGTGTACATAGGCAGACTGCGAATATGTGAATGGGAAAAATGCAAAGGAATGATTTGGAAAGGGACTTTGCAAAGGTAAAGTCTAAAGGAGATGGCCTTAAACCATGACTTGAAGAAAAGGCCACTGAAGGAAAAGGAACTAGCCACACCAGGGCTGGCATTCTTTTCTGTCCTAGGGAAGGAGCAGCTGACCTGGAAGTTCTCAGCCTATATTGCAGCCAAAGTGAATATTACCTTGGTTTTTGGTTCTCCTGCTGGCTCTAAAACTAGAGGGATGTCCTGATCAGTGACCAAGCAGGGCGTAGTTATGTCCTGGAAGAAGCAACAAACAGTTCTGGTGTGGCCTGGTTTTGGCTCACAGGTATTTGGAATCTAAGAAAAGTTCAGTGCTTGTTCTTCAAAGGTCTTATTTCTAGATGATGAGGAGTAATCCAGTATTTTGTTCAGTCATTGTCAAACAAAGGATATAGGGAGAGGGTGTGATAACCTCATTGCCAGTAAATATACAATATGCTAATAAAAAGTAACTATTGAATGGAGGACTTCATTACTAATAGAATCCAAAAGGAAAATTACCATAATCCCTAAAAAATTCCCCTTTTTTGGCTACGTAGAATTAGTGTGATGACTCCTGAAGAGACGAACAACATCTGCATTCCACATCACCTGTAAGTGTCTCTCTGTTCTGTTTCGAGCACAACTGACGTAACTGCATTTGTGGTCTTCAGCATCTAAAACGTCTCAAGGAAAAAGACCTAATCCAATTTTAACTTAGTTTGTGAAAGCTAGGTTAAAATCCTTGATAATTTTTTTCACAGTATTCATTTTGGTGATAGAAGAAAATTTAATAATGATCGCAGATACTTTTTGAACATTAAGGCTGGCTAAATTCTGGTCATTTGGGTGAACTTGTTGTCACACTTCATTAAGACAGTGTCAGTGCTGCGCAAATAGTACTAGATCCCAGCACCTAAAAATAAAGTGGGGGTGAGGTGTCTTCAGATAGACATGGTATTAAACTTGGAAAACTGACGCATTATTTTGATCCCAAGAAAGCAATGAATAAACAACATGATGCTTCTACTAAATACTGAACCTGTTAAAGTGACAATGAGTGCTTACTAAAACACTGTGGGAAAGGAGTGTTTATTGCTGGGGAAAACCATGGAGTTAAAAGGCTGTTATTTACAACAACTGGCACCTGTCGATAAAGAGACACTTAAGGAAATGACAAGAATGTAAGGAAAGTAGAAGAAGAAGTGAAAGGACAGGAATAGGGAGTGGCTGAGCAGAACAGCAGTACAGCTGTACAAACTGCAAACAATAGTGAAAATGAGCGGACCAAGTCAAAGGATATCCTTTCCTCACAAACAAGGGAAAGTAATGAAAGATGATAAAAGTAGTAAACTCCAAATAAGGTCATATTTACTGTCAGTGCCTGTGATTAACTATGAAAACATTTATTTTTTTTCTTTAAGGCAAGCTCATTCAGTGCATTATATCATAATAAAATGTACAGTTTTTCCAATTTACATGTACTTTTTCCAGGTCAACATATTCAGAATTTTTCTATTACAGTTTCTTCATCTGTGCCTTGCTAACTTGTAAAGCTCTTGCAAATACATTTTATATATATACTAATAAACTGAAATATAACAATGTTTTTGGAGTGTTTCAGGATTTCAGAACCTCGGCCTTGAAGTTATTACTGAAAATGTACAGTACCGTAGGAAAACTTGGGCTATTTAACAAAAACAAAACAGCCAAGTATTCTTGCGTGCAAACCAAAGCAAACACTTCAAATGAGAGTTAAACCATTATGACAAATTACAGAAGCAACAATTCCTAGTGTGCTTACTAAATTAATCCTGTATGGTAATTAAAAATTCAGAGAAGTGAAGATATTGATAACAATTTGTTACCTTGATTACTAGCTACTGTCACAGCTGTGTGTGTGAAGCAGGAGAACATTCTGCCCTCTAAAAGGCACACACTTTCATATATTATTTGTCTAAACATTCATGTTATTCACGTGATTGAGAATTTTTATATTTTTATGCCTAATTTAGTTTCTTTACACCACATCCTAATTCTGTGTCATACAGTAAAATTCACAGTTGTCTTAACTGTTTAGATGAAACTGTTCTTTAAAGAGTTCTGAGTTAAGAGAACTGACTACCTGAGTCACGTTACATGCCTCCATTGCAAACTTCATTTACCCTATATTAAGAATTTTTATTTTTTTTCTTGTATCTTTTTGTTGCTGCCTTGATACATCTCTTTCCTTCCACAAGTCCTATTGACGGGGCAAGACACTTAAGGTCAAATCATATGGTTTAACAATAACTAACCCAACTTCTGCACACTGTTCACAAAGAAAACTGAGATAGCATCTTCATTTCATGACTACCCTCCAAAATAACCCAAGTCTTTATATCTCGCACCAGAGGGAGATAATATTCTATAAATAAATACAATATTTATTTCTGCAGAGTTAAAGAAATGTAGACTAGTAGTGTAGAAAGTCAGAAACTATCAGTAGTCTGAGCAGTAATTCTGCTGTTAAGTTATGATGTTGATATATTATACCAAATGTGCTTGTAGTTTTTCAGTTGGTTATAAGAAATATCTGAGACAGGCAAGACAGAATAACCTTATTGGTGCACACTTTGCTTGCTGTGCTATTGTTTAGCCATCCTTAATGCTTTAAAGATATTTTGAAAATCAGGTAAGCAAAGAGAATTATCAGAAATAAGTACACGGCAGTTTTCTGACTTCACAAGCAGACCCATTGAAGGATACAATTAGACACTGAATATTAAGCTGTTGCATCAATAAACGTTTTAAGATCTGCAGCATGAAGTAGAGTCATTTAGAAATCTTATCACATGCACATTTTTTACCATAAGACTGTTTTCAAGCTTTATTCCAGGCAACATTTAAAACATATGTAAGATATAAACCAACTCCAAATTGAAAATAACTGATAGACCATGGGCAACTATACTGTGTAATAGCACTGTGAAAAGTAAATATAGAATCAATAAAGTATAAAGATATTACAAACATCATTTGATTAAGAAAAAAAAGCAAAAAACCAACATAATCACAAGATTATGAGACACACTTCGTATAAAAACAATTCAGCTCAATTAAAATAAGTACTGTTTGAGAAACAGTAACTCTGTGTTAATATCTATAAAATAAAATTATACAAAAATGGTAAATAACATACCTGTTGCCTGTTACTGGGCATGTATGGAAGCATTGTTGATACATGAAACATTAACTCATAATCTTTGTAAGTAGTATAGAGGGAATGAGTTCCTGTTGAATCAGCTGAAAATGAATTTAATCATAAGAAGGTCAGTAAAATAGAACATTCATATGACTTTTCTTGGACACCACTCTTTACATGCTGTGATTTAAATCCATTAATTTAATTTAAAACTTTTTTCAATAGAATAAAAACAGTTTGTATCAGCTAAAAATCTGTTCTGTAACTTCATATTATGACAGACAGATTCTGCAAGAAGTTACTCTTAGGGATTGCTGCCTAGGGGATGAACAAATTTTGTATAAGACAGTACTGTAAGATTTTAATATTTCATGGGATAAATAAACAAATGATTTAGTTTTGTATTATATACATATATTATTATTATTATTTAAAATCTTAATAAAGACAACCTACTAATCCCATTCTTTACCAAAAATAAAGTACTGGCAATGACACTTCAAATCTCACAGTAAAACACATACTGCAGATCAGACATTTTAAGATCACAGAATTTGTACATAAAACGTTGTACAATGATGTAAAGATAATTTTGTTGGGAATTTTCAGAGTTTTAAAAATTATTGAAATACACTTCATATCAGATATGACTTTTTATTAGATAGTTTAGAAATACAGTTCACATTTCAGAACGTTTACAGCAAATTAGATGGGATTTACTTCGCAATCAGAAATTAATCGCTGTTATTCACTTTGATGTCTGGATTACTTAGGTATGACTAATTACCTTCAAAGAAAGAGCTTGGGAACTCTACTCTGCCAAGGCAGTTTTCAATTTTTCTTCATTTTTTCAATGTTCACCTATTTCTTTTACACAATTTTACATCTTTCATAAGCAATAAGTAATAAGCATTCTCTAGCATTCTTTTACATAGTGTTTATTTAGAAAACAAATATTATTTATTTAGAAAACAGTGACCATATGTTATAATTGTTTATGAATACTTATAGATATTTAAAGGGTAGGTGGGGGGGTAGACTCCTTTGGTGCTGCCCAGCACCAGGACAAGGAGCAATGGACACAAACTGGACCCATAGGCAATTCTAAACCCATCTGGATGCTTTCTCAAGCAATCTGCTGTAGGGAACCTGCTGTAACATACACCTAAGTGTACCATTCAGCAGTAACTACACTGTATATCTGTAGTCCTAAATTTGAAAGCATTTAAGTGTGTTTATAGTTTTGAATACATTCACATTACAATTGGCTTAATCAATTACGTGTGCACAAATTAAGTTCATTTACACAATATGAATTAGTTTGATAACAAATAGGGAGCATAATTTCCACTTAAGTTTCTTATTTAGATTTTATTTTACAAAGTAGCCATTATTGCATTCCTCTATTGTAAAATCCTTAATGAAATTAATTTCATTATAAACTTTGTGTCATTTTAGACAGGCAGAGTTTGGAAGA
This sequence comes from Centrocercus urophasianus, assembly GCF_019232065.1. Lineage (NCBI taxonomy): Eukaryota > Metazoa > Chordata > Aves > Galliformes > Phasianidae > Centrocercus > Centrocercus urophasianus. Next base: position 65,084,051 of record NW_024884142.1, read on the forward strand.
TGTAGAAAGGGGAAATCAGCTAAATCTTACAACATAAATATCTGCTTAAACTACTCTGAGCGTGGCAACTCTAGTCCCTGAATCCTTTTACAATTAGATATTAAAGAGGGACAAAGCATCTTGAAAATAATCCCTTTTAAATACTAATTATAGAAAAGCAGATTGTTTAACTTAAAAAAAAAAAAGTTTCTTATACAACATCCTACTTAATCAAGAGATTTAAATTTAGTACTTTGACTTTGCAAATAAGCAAGAAAGTTTCTTTTGAAATTCAGTCCTTTATATTAAGTAAGCTGGAATTTTCTAACTCAGCAGATGCTCAACTGAACATTTCTTAAGTACCTCTCTGTCTGAATTTACAGAATGGCTGCTACTATAAACTTTTCTCTGCTAACAGTTTTAGCAAACAGCATACCTGGACTATGTTTTTCTGCACCTTGTTCTTTTCTGAATACTTATTTCACAAATTTTGGGGGCAAAAAAACCAGCTAAATTTCTTTGAGTAATGAAGCACATCTGCTTTTGTGCAGAAAAGCATTTTTACCAAATGAAATAACACTACTGGTCTTAAATAACTTCATATAGATGAGAATTGCAGCTAGATTATCCTAAGAACCAGATTAGATCAGGTACACAGTGGTAGGAAGAACAAAGAAACGTGGAACTTATCTATTCCTAGATCTCTGTGATCATCCAAAAGACAAAAGATTCCACACAAGACAAGAAGGTCTTCCCTTAATTTCCTTTAATAATATCTTTCTCAGTTTCCTTTTTGGCAGCTTATCTTTAACAGTTTAAGCAACTTTCCCATTTGATTATAAGGACATGTAGTATACACAGGACAGCAGGATTTAATAGCTTAAAATGATGTACTTGGCTAACTATGTTTCTCTTTTACTACACACCCTCATATAGCATACAAAAACTGATTTTTTTTTTCCAGGATGTAGCTGACAAGCTACAGAAAAGATCACTGCTTATCGTGACCAGTTGACAAAATACCGTTAAAATCACATTAAATTAAAAAAAATGAGTTAAGCTGAAGTTAAGGGCAGTGATGAGCAAAGCTAATAAAGATGTGTGTCACTGTATTGTTAACACTGCAATTCCTATTTTTGCTATACTTCATCTTCCTTGTCTACCGTATAACATTACTAAACAAAATTCAAAGATATGACAATGAAAAGATAAAATGATATTTGCAGAAGATTAACTTGAGAACAGCAGTTCCTACCCTAGATCAGAAACATAACTTACTTTTGTTATCTAGCTGAGCCCTGTATTTACTAAACCCTTTTAGCCGTACTCTCTGGCCCAGCAGATCAAGGAACTCTTCGAAAGCTGGTCCTGCCATCTCATTGTTATACATTTCTTCTTCTGTGCTTTGGCCTGCTTTGCAGTAAAGGATACCAATCTTATGCTGAAAACTTAGCTGAAATAGAAAATAAAACAAAAAAAAAAACAATTACAGAGTAAAGGAAATTAGTATGAATGAAAATTGTAATATTGACATTGTTAATGTCTAGCAGAAAATACTTGAAAATGTAAAACTGTGTGTTCTTATTTGAGAAATGAAGTCACCATATAAAGCAAAAAGCAAACAAATATACTGAAAGAAAACCAGATTGTCACTTTTCAAACAGCTAAAAACAGTGCAAGACAACTTTTGTCTTACTGATGTATTGAAGCAACCTCTACTGCATGTTATAGTATTGGAATTTTAACTGGTAAATTTTGTGTATTTGTCCAAGGTGGGTTTATTTTCCCTTAGTTCTTCTATTTAAGATTCAGCCGAACCATTCCCTATACGTGAACTTTCCCCTCCACAACCTTCTAATTCAGTAATAGCAGCCATTCAGAAAATGTGCTTCTCTCAAGCCAGTACCAAAACAGACTCACAGAACAATAATTTCCATTTTATTGTTCAATAAATCTTGCGTCCACCCCATAAAATTGCCCGTTTAAACAATAACAACAAAATATTCAGTTTCCAAAGGTTCTAACATGTAAATACAAGTTCTATAACAACATACTTCAAGCTAGAAATCAAATAGTAGTTGAAGTTTTCTTAAATCATTCTCAATGGTAGGGTATTAATATAAAAAAAGTTATTTCTTGAGTGGAATATGGTCCCGTTTTCTCAACTTCTATGCATGCTTAAAATGACAAATTGGAAACTCTATGTAGTACTCCTAATATTCTTAACTGACAAACCAGTAGAGCTTCACAAACTGACAGACACCATCCGCTGTCTGTATACACACCACTCAGCTCTCCAGATGTTCAGACCAGATCTAATTAAACTTCAGGATTAGTGTCCGAAACAGGAATTATATTTAGACAGTTTCTCACATTAGATCAAAGGTAACAGGAACGGTCTGCTTCGCCTCAGTCATTTGTAAAACAGTCTATATTGTTAAGTATATTATATTCACAAAAATGCTACTGCTCTCATGTTTTATCACAGCAGTTTCTAGGAAAAGATGTAAAATTAAAACACTAATAGACTGAATCAAGGAAACACACACTGTACAGAAGAAAAAGCATCAAAAATATAATTCCAAACTTCAAACGTTCCTTATCTTTCCTACTTCATGTAAAATGGAGAAATGTTACATTTATTGGAGACTTCTACGCAAGGCAGTCACCAAGCATCAATTAGAACAAACAAAAAAAACCCTACAGTTCCCCAAATCACCCCTGAAGGAGTAGAAACTCTCACTATGCTTTTACTAACCTAATTTTTTGTGCTTCATGATTTTAAAATTGAGGTTCCTTGTGTCCCATGAAATTCAGGGTCTAACTCGACAGCATTCTTGGTTTCATTATTTACCTTCAAGCACAACCAATACACAACCAATAGTAGAATATCCTAAAGATGTCCAAATTAATGTAGGTTACAGACAGAATCACTGACACTATGAATCTCACGCTCCAAAGCTAAATGTATCGAAATGAAGTACTAGGATAGCAGTAGACTATTAAAATCAATAGCAAAACCCTTCAAAACATCAACTAGACTGAAGTTCATTTTGTGTAATGAAATTAAAGTATCAGTGGGACAATTTATTTCCATGTAACCTTGTATAAAATGCCCTACTCTGCAATTTCAGCAGATCTATATACATGTAAAAGCACACTACAGGACTTGATCTACTGGTATGTAACAGACTGTAATAATATACAATGGCAGCCCTTTCCCCTGTCTCACAAGTCCCAGTCCATCCTCTCCATTTGATATATGCTTTTCATAGGGTGAATGTTTAAGTGCTCTCTACATATTCTGACTGAAGGTCATTAACCAGGGATCAGTTAGGAATATAGAATACATACAGGCTCAGTAAGGAAAGGAACGAGGAGTGACACTGCAACAACATTAAGCCTAGACCACACAGAGCACAGATCAACTAGAAACTACCATAGTTTGAAATGAAATGGATCATCACGTAGAAGAAGATTCAGGGGTATGGATGTGTACACTGCTGAAGGTGCCTGAGTTAGACCTCTAATCTCTGGGGAAAGGCAGGGTTAAGATCCCAGTCTGCTCTTGCTATTTCCTCTTGATTGCCATATATATACTATCCATCCAGAATGCCTCCCTGATTGATCTCCACATTGAAAGAGTGCCTGGGGAGAGCTATGTAGCTAATAAAATATTCTGGACTGCATGCCAGGAACTTTTTAGTCAATGTAAAGCTAGCATGAACCCTAAATGGAAGAAAGTGGAAGAACTGCTCATATAAATAAATATAAATCATATAAATCAGATTATAGGAAGCAGTACTGTTACTTGACACTTTTCAGCAGAGAATGAGAGTGCTTGTAGCACATTGCCACCTCTACCCCAGCTCAGTGTCTAATACTTCAATTTAAAAAACAGGGAACTTAAATTAATTTCCTTGACTTTACGATAGTAGTGGCAACAACTAACAGTACAAGTGAATGGCAAGTCAGGGAACCACTTGGGTAAAATATACAGTATAGAAATTTGCAGTGATGCTCCTTCATTCTTTCCCAGATGAGTCATTTTTGAATTAGATACGGAATCTTTGGTATAATTCCAAACAGAAGTGAAGTATCCTTCAAAATGTCCTGTCATTTCATGGTTAAAACACTCTCCTTCAGAAATAGTAAAGACAAAGATTTAAAACCATCCTGCCCATGAAGCACTTAATCCTGGGTATTCAATTCATGGACAAGAATTGCTAATTCTAAGTGATCCTATACAAGGTTGATTCTATCAATACCACTATTCCCTAACAAAACAGCAGCTGGAAACATGCTTGCAATAATCTGAGCCTCCCACCCACACTAGGAGCACTCATGCCCACAAGATTAGTAGATTTAAGCAAAGTAACTCAGCTCAGAATCATTTGGCCTGTGTAGAGGCAGAAATCAAGGTACCTGTAGAAAGTCAATGCCTAAGAAAGAAATACGTAAATGAGCTTTGGGAGTATCTTAAACAGGCGATTCAACTGATGTGAAAATATCAGAATATCAGAAAATTTAAATTGATAAAGTTTGCCAGTATTGGAATGGCATTCCATGCTTACATAAGTATACGTAATTTCAGACATGGTTCTGATCTCATGATTTCTAAACAAGAAATATTGTGTTTAGTGTAATTGAGAGCAATTTAATAACATGTAATCAGAAAATAACGTCTAAATTCATTGACATACTTGAGTGTTTTGTGTGATTTATTAATTGTGCATGGAACTCCTCAAAATGACAACTTCAAGTTAGAATCATTCATTACTGAACCTTGGTGCCTCGTTGTCTTAAACAGCATAGATTCTTTACCACATCAACTTGATGACTTTTACCATGTGGAGATTTCAGAGCTTTTCTGGAAAGGAACCTCAAAAGCAGCTAAATATCTCCACATTCGAAGCTCATATTTTCTTAGGGCTTTTTGTGATCTCAAGCTTTAGTTTGAGAGAGAAGTGAACATTCATAGAGTGATGACTGGTATCAAAATGTATATATACCATAAACCATTAGTAGAAATGTGGAGTGGAATTAAAGAGAAAAGAAATCCTGTCAAGGTTGTAGATAAACTAATGAATTTTCCTGTAAATTTACAGTCAAATCTAACACTGATCAGCACGTGGCAGAATAACTGGGAACTACTTACATTCTCAAATCATGTCAACCATTCACTTTGCATCAACTTTCTACTGTCATTTTAAGGACAATGCTTTAGCCATGCTTTCTCCACAACTCACTTTAGATTTCACTGGAACTACTGATTTCTTTCACTACCTGCTTCATAACACTGAAAGAACTTTCAGTCTGCTGAAGAACTATGCAAACATGTAATAGACTGTTATACAAAATACTTATTATTCTGATGACAGTACTAAATCTCTAGATCACGATTCATATTTTTAAATTCATGATATTTCAGGCACTTGTCACTTTCAGCTACAATGCATAACTTTTTATATTTACTTAATTAATAAACTGAAAGCATAAAGTACATAAGGGGATTAAAAGCATAAATGGATCTCATGCCGGTTCTATGCACAGCTTTCTGCTTATATCTAAGTAATTATCCCATAAGAAGCAGTATATAAAATAATTAACACTACATTTTGCATGGTGACAGTCAATTTAAAAGCAAGACTGAATTTTCAGAACCAAGTACTAAGAATCAGTAGTGCTATTACCACTGTGCCTCAAAATTAAAAGTTGATGTTTAAAACTACACTACCCATTGAAGTTACTGATCTCCATAATTGTTTTTCAGAAATACTTCTCGTGAGTTTGGGAAATATCTCACTGAAGTCAACTAAACAAGTACTCCCTGCTCTCTAGACCATCCAGTGCCTTTAGGAAATGAATATTATTTATTAGATCTAAATCTAAATTCATTCTGGAACTCAAAAAGGAAATCCTGAGAGCAACAGGAGATCAAGAACTCTCATATTCAGAACACAGCGCTACTGATTTCCTTTGTTGTTTTACCAGAAGCACTGACAAAAACAGTAAAAAATATGGACCTTGGACAAAATTAATTTCAAATTAGAAGTTTTCTTCAAAGACTACAGCAAAGAGAAATAATAAAAGATGCACACAAAACCAGCTTAATATTATAAACCAAAAAGAAATACTCCTCATTCTACCTTCACTTTGTCACAGGAAAAGATTGGTAGACACCAATATGTTTGACGCAACCATGTTTGAAACTGAATTAGCATTAAAAAAATTTATACCACTGCTATAATAGAATCCATCAGCTTCAACAGACAGATACTGACTTTTACACAGAACATTACTTTACTTTAAATGTAATGAAACAAGTTTTTAACACTTCAATGAAATCCTTTCGTAAGTTTGTCCTTCCAAATTATTCACAAGCTAAGAATTTACCTACAAGCTTCTAGAGAGGCTGATTCTCTTTATTGAACACAAATTTCATAAGCATAAATTTTCAGGGGAAAATGGTGATTATTTCATTACTGGTGCAGTTAATTAATTACATAGTCTCAATTATAATTTCCATTGTTTGAACCAAGAAAGATTCTATTCAATCTACTGTAAAAGTTAATCAGAAAATTAGTGTTAAAAGAAATAAAAATTTAAGATATAGAGATATGTTATATTCTTTTGCATTCTTACCTGTAAGCAGTATTAAGGAAACATATTAGAAGTATTTTCATTTTCATACAGCATTTGTACACAGTATATACAGGGCAAAAAAAGATCATGGAAATAACTCAATACAGACATTAGAAGTTTAGTTATAATCCCACTTACTGGTCTAAAGAGGATTGCAATAGCCTAATCATTTTTCTCAAGCTGTAACATATTTAAAATAATTTATTTAGAAAAGTTAACCTCATTTTGTCAATAGAAATGCAGAGCTCATAAGTAAATATTGCCAAAATAAAAAATGTGACTGATCTGCATTACAGATCCAGGCTTATCAATATTATCTGCAAAATATTTTAAATCCCCACTGCCACAAATACATTCTAATTGAATTATCTTTAAATAAAAGTCACACGTTACATACCCCTTGCTCATCCAATTTAAGTAGTTGTTCAGGTACTTTGGGTGAGTTGGATGCTTGCCTCAGGCACTGAATGCTCAGCTCTGGTATTACATATTCTAGTACTTCTTTGAGAGGCAGACCTCTTGCTGTGCCATGCCTTGCAGTAGATGGTATAGCATCTTCTAAAATTGCTCCTCTAAGTGTAGTAAGCTTCAATAAAGATACAAAGCATTTTTAATTATAATACTAGAAAGAATTTTAGATACTGTGTTCAGGTTTTACAAAAAGCATGAAACAAAGTATGAAGAAAAATATCAATGTATTCAATTTTCTTAAATGAGTAAAAAGATTGCTAGATAACTTTTAAAGAGGACACAGGCTCTTATTATCTCAGTTATATATTTATAATCAACATGACAGGAGAAGTGACTGCTTCTTCATATGTGGAACAGATGAGTTCACAACTCACATACTGTGTTCAGTTTTAAGTCCCTGTAACAACAGGAATATTGAATTGCTCCAAAGCATGCAGAGAAGAGCAATGAAGCTGGTGAAGGGAATAGAAAACAAGAACTTATTTGAAGCAATACAGGAAATTGGGCTTGTTTAGTCTAGTGAAAAGGAACCTGAGGAGTGACTTCATTGTTTCTACAACTGCGTCAAAAGAAGCTGCAGCAAGGAGAATGCCAGTTTCCTTTCTTACATGGCAAGTGACAGGACACACAGACATGGTCTCAAGTCACAACAGGACAGGTTTAGATTGGACATTAGGAAGAATTTTTTTATGGAGAGGTTGGTTAAGTGTTAAAAGAGGCTTGCCAAGAGCAGTGGTGGAGTCCATATCTCTGGAGATATTTAAGATATCAAAACATCGCAATAAGGGAAACAGTTTAGTGATGAGACTCAGGAAGTTAAGCTGATGGTTGGAATTGGTGATCTTGATCTTCTCCAACTGAAATGCTTCTATGTTTTGTTTAAAGAGATTTACTGATGAACTTATTAACTCAGTAAAATTCTGAAGATTTATTTTTTTCTAAAATAGAATTTTAAATCACTAGGAAAGCTAAAAATCATTAATTTTAATGTCATATTACTCTAGAAAACATGGTACTTGATTGTGAGGTTGGACAGACAAGGTAAGCCACGGCTAATGGCACCTTCATTTATCTTATCCATTTTTTAAGCCATGCTAACTTGTCTTTATTGGCAAAAAGAAACATTACGTAGAAGAGAGTAACCTAAATCACTACTCTCCATAAACAGAGGCACATCTTTTTTTGGCAATGAAGGAAAAAACTAGCCATAAAAAAATCTGTTTCTGCATGTTTGTAAGAAGTGCATGAGCCCAGAGATATCAAGAACTTGTTTTAATAGTAATAAAAGGCAAGCAGTCATAAGGATAATAACATTTTGCATTTTCATGCAAATCAGACATAGTTGCTGTCATAAATAAACTATTTTTGCAAGAGACACTAATTGATTTGAAATAAAAATTAAGAGAAATGTCCTTCCATAATAATAATGAAAGCTATTCTTCCAGTTAAAGTAATTATCTTATTAACATATTAATAGAATAGAATAAAATAGTTCCACTTAGAAGTAACCTACAAAGACCGTTAAGTCCAACTGTCTAACCATTGCAAGGCTAACCAAAAGTTAAAGCAGACAGTTGAGGGTATTATCCTTGAACTCTTTTGAATCTGTCAGGCCTGGGGCATCAGCCACCTCACTGTGAAGGCCGTTTCAGTATTTCACTTCTTAATACCCTTGACGCAACCTTCTGCCAGTCACACACATCCTATCATCGGTTACCCCTGAGAAGGAGAAGAGAGCAGCACTTCTCCATTTCTCTTCCTTAGGAAGTTGTAAAGTTCTTTCCACAAATTATTTGAAGTGCATAAAGCACGGCTCACAGAAAAAAAAAAGCTTCTAAGAAAATAGTTTGAAATAGAATACTCAAAAGTACACTTAAGTTTTAGTACTCACTTTCATATTTTTCCCCCTCTCTTTTCCCCTGCATTTCTTAAAAATTTTTTCCAATCCTTAGAAGCATAACATTTATCAGTTTGGTCCAAATTTGCCCACAGGTTTTTTCTTATTACCTGATTCCCTGTTTACCTCTTGCAGATATATTAATTTCAGCCAACTTACCTCCTTTTGGATGCCTATCTAAAAATAAAAATTGTATGTAGCAGTGAAGAGAAGAACTTCGATCTAGGTAGCGACTACATTTACTAACAGTACAAGAAACATTACTTTCCCAATAACGGATTTACTTTCCAAGTTAGCAAACAACTAGCACCCTAAGTTCTAAGTCAGCTTTCCTCTGCAGAATTACTGAAATAATATTACCAAAATAATATTACCTCACTTGTTCTGAAAACTATACGATAGTTGAACTGAGATCCTTCTTTCTCCTTAGCATCTTCAACCTTCTCTCTCCGGATGCTGACTGCTACAGGTCCAAGATTTTCATCTATTCCAAAGTAGTTCTGATGCTCTTTTGCACAAAATTAAATGAAGAAAGAAGAGAATAATGAAGTGTGAATCTCCCAGAAAACGTTCAAACTACATTAAAAAATTTTGCACCAAAAGAAGTACTGTTTCTAATTGAGTGCAGTGATTTGTAAATACATTGGGTGTACTCCGTACTTACTGTACAGTAAGCATGTAAGTCACAAAATATGAACTCTAATTAGTAGAATGATACCTCATCACACAACCCATAATTAAGTTCAACTTCTGACACCGAAATAGTTATTTTTTTACATGACACTGTAAGAAACTAATTTGAAAAAACTTTATCTAGATAAAATTTCTAATAAAAGTTAGTAGTCTCCAAACAAATAAGGTACCATGTAGGTTCCTTCATTCCATTCAGTTTACTCTTATTCTTGCTTAACACTTTACATTCAGTAATTCAGTTTCAAGAAGTGAAAATTGAGACTAGTGACTCTTCAATCTTTGTGTAAAGTTAAACTGGGACTCTTAGGCCCTAATCAGATTAAAGAAAAAATTATAATGGAAGCCAATAAAAAGATGCTTGGGAATAGTGTGAATAGATCTACTAAATGCAAACAGCATATCACCAAACCAATTGCTTTCTACAATGAGATAACTAGTTTTGTGGATGAAGATGCAGCAGTGAATGCCAACAACATGTATTTTTGCAATGCTTTTGATAGCCTTCCATAGTATCTGTGTATGTAAACTGAAAAGACTTGCTTTGGACATAGAAGTTACAAAGTAGACAAAGTAACTGGACAACTGTCCTAAAATGATTCTGATAAGCAATATAAATTCCATTTAGTGGCCAGTTGCTAAAGGAGTTGTATCAAAATTGATAGTAGACAGGAGCTGCTTCTGTTTAATACCCTTTCTTAAAGATTTGAAGGATGGGATGGAATTTCACAAGCAAGTCTAAATTCAAGGGAAAGAGTTCATGTATAGGAGGTTATAGCTGCATTTCTGAGGGACCTCAGCAGTCTAAGAACACAAAGACTGACACAGACCTGCATTTCAGACAGAGAAAGGTCATGAAATGGCATGGGCTTGGGACAAACTATTTCAGAAGCTGGCTCTGGCCCAGGTGAGCACTAAGTTCCACAGCAGTCAGCAGAACAGCCTGGTAGGAACGAAGGCTAAGCACACTCCAGGCTGTGCTAGTCGGAATATTCTAGTAGGTCAAAAGAAAAGATTATTCCTCTTTATCTGACACTTTTGAGACCACACATGCAATGTTGTCACCGTCTGTCCAAAACTGGATACAAATACAACAGACAATTAGAAAGAAAACTTTGAAGACAACAGGAAGTTGGAGCATGTAACAGACGAACCGAAGCTTGAAGATGAATTTTCACAGCCTTAAGAAGAGTACAAGGAGAGCAATTGTCTCATCCCACCACCTGAAGGAGAGCAACAGTAAAGGGAGAACCAGACTCTTCTCCAAGGTAAGAAAGAAAGGACAAGATTCCTCAGTTACAAAATGCTGCTCCCCATAATGGAGAATCAAACCAAGGAGCAGGATGCCAGTAGAGTTTGTGAAATCTCTATTTCTGAAAATACAATGAATCTAGAGAGACAAGGTTCTGAACAGGTTGCTCAGAATCTACTTTTAAAGGTGGCTTTTAATAGCAAATTGGACTGATGATCTTTGGAATTTTCCCCCAAACAGGTTTATGCTATAACTCTAGGTTTTAAATAGCAACGATGCAGTAGATTAATTTGTTCTTTTAAGATTACCTACATTAAACTAGTTCGATGAATGAATAAGAAAGTTTTCAGAAATGAATAAGGAAGTTTTCACAAAATTTCTTTTGCAGGGAAGTCACCCCAGAGATCCCACGCTTGGAATGGATACAAAAAGATAAAGTTATCTCTAATTACGTAAATGACAGACTTATTTGTCAAATCAATTTTAAATTATACTTCCAGTAATTTTGCAAAGATCTGTCTATAAAGTGGTGGTTACAGTCCATCTCCCACTGGAAAGAAAACGAGTAGCAGCACATTATAGACAGAAAAATTTTTTTTCAAGGAACACCTGGGATCAAAAAGGCACAGACAAACCCATTCTTTCATGCTCACCAGCTACGCTACATTCTTCTCTCCATCTCCATCCTGGCCATTATATCTGCATGGATTAATTATGGCTCATACTTCATAGTGTTAAGTCAAAACTTCGAATTTCAATTAGTAAACTTAATGAATCAGTGGAACAAGATTGTACAGATTATAAAAATATTAATTTGTGTGTGCATGAGAGAATAAAATTCATAGGTCAAACATTCTGAACAACATAACTCCCCACAGCTGCTTAGTCGGGCTTTGACAAGGGGTGAACTTAATTTGTATAGCGCTCTGTTTCGAGGTAGAGAAAACTGTATTCCACATTTACCAGGCACCTTGGCAGCTATATTACTGAGCAGAAAAATGCAAGCTTGGCAGATATGTTGTACAAGATGTTAGTGGATAAGAGAAAAAAATTAAAATGTTATGAATGTATATATTTCAATGTTTAGAGTCAGTATTTTTAATTGTAAGTGTTGTTTTGTTTCTTAGTTTTTTAATCTCAAGCTACAAACTCTTTAAGCTCACTAATTTATTTACGTTGAATTAAAAGTATCTTTTTGAAATGAAAGAGGAAAATGCTATTTTCTAGCTGTTTGAAGAGAGACAGTAAATACTCTATCTGTCATTTCGAGGAACAGATGTCAACATTCCTTCTTACATGAAGGTCTTATAGAACTCTGAGTTAATACCAAAAGTTTGCTAAGCCTGCACGTTTCTTTTAAGACATTTTTTCCACTTCGATATCAGTCCATAAATCCAACAATTGTAAAAACTGTTAGCAAGAATCCCACAAATAAAAAGCATAGTAATAACAGTCAAGTCTTGAGGTATTATGAGGATAATCACACAAAAGGAAAAGGACAACTCAATGACAATAACAGCATGCTTCAATTATCCTTTTTTTAAAAAATCAACACAATTTTTTCCCCCCCTCTTATCTCAGTCCATCACACAAAATTGTAGTTCACTGAAGGACACAATTAATAAATCAAAACCATTAGATAAAATAAGATGTTCTAGCTTTTGATAACCTTAACTGGAAACTGAAGATATTTTTCATAAACATTAACGTATTTTACATCAGTCTTGTTGGATTTGATTTTAACAATAGTTACAATGCTTATAAATATGCAATATAAAACTACAGCTCATTTCAGAAGATTGAATTCCAAATCTTTCATTTCTTCAAAGGGAATGGAATAATTAGTGCTACACATGCCCGGGTGTTTCTTCAATGCATCTTAAAACAGAAATAAAACTCGTATGCTGACAAGTGCCAATTATAAAACTGTGAATTAAATCACATATGCAGAAATTGTTTCTCTATCACAGATATGTTATTGAAGGCAAAGAAAATCAGTAGCATTACATATGTCTCTACATGCAAGTGACTATTTGCTACATTTTTCATTTCATCCTTCCATAATTATTTTGCTAAATTCAACTGTGTTATTAAATCTACAATTCACTGAACAATCAGCTAGGATAACTCAGTGTCACAGAATAGGATCAAGTCTCGGTACGCATATAAATGTCATTTTTTCTTACACAGGAAATCAGCACAACAGCAAGACATTTGGGCGCTGAAAAATACCTGTTTTATATCCTCTACGTGCTTTTTTTTTTTTAGGTAAAACTGCACTCAGCGGGAGGTAATCTGGAGATTCCACACATGCCTGATCCCCTCAGATAGCAGATACCGAAAACTGAGTTTTTGCTATGTGTGCCCTGACTTGCTTATTCTTTTACTCCTAAGAGTTATCAAATAAAGGTTTCTCTTCTACAGCTTCTGTTACTGTTCCATGGAAACTTAATACGGGAGAGGGCATGGCATATATATGATTTTAAGGGTGAAACTGCAACAGTTTCTTCCTGAATACTAAATGTATCATGGTATTTACTTCTGAAGAACATTACCCACAGAGCACTTAGTAACAAGGACATTAACAATTCACATTCACTAGTATTACACCATATGGAGTACAATTCTCAGATACTATTTAAGTTTTCAATATTACACTAACATAAATATACTTTATTTTTAATCAAGAGATCATTCATCATCAGAACATTAGTTACTTAAAAACAACTTCACTTGCATCAGCTTTCAAGAAAAAACATTAACTTTGTTTCAGGTATCTTAAAGTGCTTTCTCTTTGTATTTTCTTTCTTCTTCCAACACTGTTTTTATTGCAAAAACAAAAACGTTCAGCTCTTTGGAACCTTTATTTAACATCTCCACTGCAAAAGAATTTCACAAACAAGTCATCTTTTATTTGGCTTAGTCCTTGTCTTTTTTTCTTTCTTCCTACTATACCATAACATTTCTCCATTGACAATTATTTCTGTCTATGCCAATCCTCTCTTCTGCCTTTCAAATAATACACACTACCCTCACAAGTTTCCCTTCATTCTCTTCCACTCTAACTCCCTCAGCACTTTTCGGTCCATTGAAACCTGCCTAGCACAGAAGCCATTTTGAATGCTTGAATTTACTGCCCATCCTTGCTTAGCTATGTGCCTTTTTCTTCCTCATACATGACAGTTCTAGATTTTTCCCTCCTTTTCTTTTAAATACACTGTTTTTACAATCTGTATGTCCTAGGCTTCCACCATGTTATTAAACCTCACTGGACTTTCTTTTGAGTCTCTCATGAAGGGTCACAGGAGTAAGGAGTACAGGAAGGAATACAGTATAGAGCTTATTTCCTGCTGTTCAAATACAGTTAGAAGACAAAGGAAAAATGATTTCAGGAAGTCTTAGGTTTGGGTGTCTGTTCTTTTTTTGTTTGTTTGTTTTGCTTTTTGTTCTTTGTTTTGTTCCTTTTTTTCCATTCTTTTAATAGCAGCAAAAAGATTGAGCGGGAACTCATAACAGATAGGCCAGAGAGTATTTCGGGTTTCTGCCTCTCAAAAAAACAGGGATTAAAACACACTGAGAGCAAGGCAGTGCTGAATACAGAGAGCCAAAGCAGATCAGAGTGGAAACCTCCTCTCCGAATAACAATTCAAGCCAAGTTAGTTACTCTACTGAGAAGAGCACCCTGCTACTTTGCAGTTTGATGATACCCAAAAGAGTAAAAGGACAGGAGAAAAGCATACAACAATCTTCTTAAGGCTCAAAAATTAAATACTGTCAACAGCTCTGCGTTTAATCAGCATACATATGTATGCACAGTAAACACCCTAGAGACACAAGAAGACAGTTTAATTTAGAAGGCAGTCATGAGCTTTGATAATGAAATGTTTTCTTCTGGAAACACCTTTTAGGAAATAATGATTTCCATTCTGAGTATTGGTATTTCCACAGCTTTTTCTGGGTATAAAACTGATCTTTTCTTCCTGCCCTTGAAGAAAGTCTTGGAACAGACAAGTTACTTCATCTACCAATTTAAGTGATCCAACACTTAGCGAATTTAGGCAAGTACTGCATATCTTTACACATAAGCCACTGGACTCTTGCTTACCCATAGGGAAATATTAAGAGGCTTAACTTTAGTAGCACATTTCAAGATCCCCAGTAATACTTAGGTCTTCCCATAGAGAAGATTTATTTTTTTTTTTTCCTAAGCAAGTAAAATCTAATCCATGGTTTGAGACATGCACGCATTAGAAGAAATTACCTTTTCCATAGAAGAATTTGCGGTAATAATACGCTCCAAGATCAATGTGTTCTATGATGTAACGCTTCACTTTCTCTCTGTGAATCGACTGGTTTTCTCTTGGTACCTCTAGCACTGAAACACCAGCATTTGTGCAATGGGAACTCAGAGACGACTCAAAAGAACAACTTTCACCTGAAGAAAAAGATGCTGAATTTGCCCTGGAAAGTGCAATCCGTCTGTCTCCTTCCCCACCAGTTTCATTCCTGAAGTAAGGACAACTTAATACCAAGTCATTACTTTTCCCATCACCCTCATCAGCATCTAAGTTCTCTTTTGAATTGAGATCTTCTTTGCTTCCCAAAGGCGATTCACAGTTTCCCGTTTGGCCTGCTGGCATCTGAGTTTGTGATGCAGCTGAAGCCCCAGTGGTTATATTTTTCCTTTTTCCCACATTTACTCTGGTAGCCATTGCTTCATTTATGTTAAACAAAATGCTCTGGACATCGTAATGTGCAAAACACTTCTGACAGTTCCAAGAGCGAACATTTCTGTCGAGTCTATCATCCAGATCAGAAGAAAACTTAAAAGTCTCATGTTCACTTTTAACTGTTCGTAATTTTCTAAATAGAGACGTTTCTACCGTTTCTGATTTTAGTCTCCTCTTGAAAGATTTCTCCCTTTCTCGACCAATAAGCAGGGCACTATCCATATAATCCAAGCCAGAAATCCTGACAAATTCTCCCCTGGAAATCTGTGCAGCAGCGTGTAGACTTGGAGAAACTGAAGGATCACAGTGGAAAAACTCAGGAAATCCAAAAGGAGCAAGGGCTTTATGTTCAAAATTTTCCACTCTGTATCCTCTTAGCATTGCAAAAAAATTTTCTCCAGACAATCCTTGCCTGTCAATTGAAGAAGTACTGCCATATTCTCTATGAAGTGCTGCTCCAGTATTTGGGTTGACAGCATTCTGGTCTAAAACATCTTCAGCATCAATATCACTTATTGTCACATCGCTGTTGCTTCTCTGCCTTATGGGATGAAGTCCCCTTTGAGGTGAATGAACAAAAAGATCCCCAATAGAGTATTTTCCCTCTGCAAATTCCAGTTCCAGCTCTTCTTGCTGCCCTTCATTTTGATCATTTTGTCCATTTGGATGTACTGATCCAACGCTTTCATAACTAGCTGGTGGTCTGTTTTCCCAAGCAGCTTTACTCAGCTCTTTAGAGCAATCCTTTTTAGGGGGCCATTCAGATACCCTTGCTCGAACACCCATTTTAGGCACAGCTGGTGTACCATTCGATTGACTACTCTCAGATTTGCTAGATGCATTTGAAGGAACAGGAGGACCCATGCTACCATTCAAAGCCTTAAGTTTTCTAGCAAAATAATCATCAGATTGCATGCTTCTTGAAGACTCCCTGAACTTTGAAGAAGTTCTGCTGATTTTGTGCTTATCTTCTTGCAAAGACCTTTGATCACTCATGTCCAGTCAGTGGGAGGGGAACCACTTAAGTCACATAAATGTACTGTTAGTTTTATTATTACATTGTTTTTTCACGGGCCAGTAAACCCCAAAGTAAATACACAGTTACAGTCTTCCCACAAGAGTAAGTAGAACTCTCAGTGTCCCATTTTTGTCCAACTTCTGCCAGGAGAGCAATCTTAAAACATTTCCTTCCGTTCAGATGCATTCAGTTCAGTATTAATCCAGTCAAATGTTTTTTATCTGTTTAGAAAAGAAATGAAAACAAAGCGTATTAAAATGTTTATAGTCAACAATGGTAAGCTTTCAGTGTTGTTTGTATACATACTATCACCCATGAAACTGAAACTAATGAGAATGTTTCTTGTGGTTTTATATGCTCTGACACTTAAAACACAATAAATGCAAAAATTCCAGTTTCCTATATGATCCCCACAGGATGTGAGTAGTTTGGACTTGCACACCTGTTCAGTGGCCAACCAGTACATGTACACTGTCTAGCCAGCTGACAGGTTCTGACAAACATATCAGCTACGTACAATTCTGTCCTTTTCTTCCCTCCCCCCAGTACTGACAGTAATACTAGATGCCTAATCTCTACTTAATCACTGTTTTTCACACAACATGAGAGTACAGTCATCTCCAAGACATCTTTTTAATGTTTGCTTGAGACTGATTAATATAGGAATTACTGAGGCAAGAGTAGTAAAAATGTAAGTAAAATATATGAAAACAGATAGGACAATAGACAAATCAAAATTTTCCATTTAAAAGAGCATTTTAAGAATTAGTAAATTTTCTATGATAACTCAGTGAATAAATGTATTTTTCCCCCTCTCCCAACAGATTTCCTTATGCTCCTTTACTTAGAGTGCAAAACAGCTTTGTTTGTTACATTAACATTCCACTAGCTGGAAATGTGGATCGTTAATGTAGTTACTATACTAGAGAACACATCTGTTGCCTTCCATAAACCAGACAAGAGACTAGCCCTATTGATAAGTTTTAAATTACTTACAAATTTGGAATTTCTAGGACAAATATATATATATATCTTTAAAAACTTTAATGACCTCAAAGAAGATTATAACTCATGCTGTGAAGATTTATTCACAAGCAGAGCACATACTTTAATGCATCACATAAAACTAGACTAACAAACATACATGCCTTTATGAGACTTAAAGCCAGGTCAAATTAGACCGAAATATGAATTCGCCACTTACTTCAGTTAAGATAAGAGATAATGAGAGGAGCTCAGAAAATGATTTCTTTTTCTCCCTATATTTAATGCCACAGAAACTCCCAAGAGGAAAAAAAAAAAAAAAAAAAAAAAAAAAAAAAAAAAGTGTGAGGCAGGGAGGAAAAAGATAAATTTGAAATAAAAGTTCAGAGTATTTTTTTTCTGGTTGTCAGAAAAAAGAAAAAGAAACAACATAAAGATGCATTTCATACAGCAAACTTGAAGAGTCTGCTAAAAATGAGTCAATAAACACAAGCTAGCATCATGAATATGATGGTTTCTATGCAACTCATTGTTACTGCTATCTATATCCAAAGATATGTTTATATATTGCAACTTTAACTACATATGAATTCCTCAAAACTTGTTTGATGGCTAACTACATTAAGTAAAATAAAGTTCTGGTTTTCTTACCAGACTCCAAAAATTCTATTCATTAACTTGTTTGGAAAAACAATTGTTCAGAAAAAATAGGTAGGATTTTTAAACACAGACTTATAATAATACAACATAAAAAGAAAAGTACCCATCAACATACTTAGCATTTTTGTGGCACAACTAATATTGTAGTGGTGAGATACATTAAAACTTCCGTGAGATTCACATTAACATGAACAGCTGACAGCATTTTTAGTTTTTTATACAAAATATTTATTGGAAGTGTTCTTTATATGAATAGTAAAGTTTTCACATTAAGTCAACTTTACCAAATAAAAAACAATGAAAGAAGACTAAGCTACTCCAGAATCATCTTTCTAATTATGCAAGAAAAAGAAGTACTGAGAATAAATAGAGTGCAATTTTTCATATCAGGAAGAATATTTAGCTTCTTACTGAAGATTAATTTTTTTAATTATAGAGAATCACTTCTTCTAGACTTCTTGTCTTTTCCTACACAAATCCATTCACAGAAGTTGCTACTCTGTGAAATTACTTTTAATAAAAAATAAGCTCTTACAAAATGGAAAAATACATGTAAGGCCAATACTGTTTATCCTACAAAAATTCAATTCTTTTCTTCCCTTCTGTTAACTTCTTTCCATGATACGCATTTGTGCAAAAGTTGTGAATTGGGACAGGAATGTAACTGTAGGTCAAAATTGAATTGGATATGAAGTGGTGGGAGGCAAAAAGGGGTAGTAACAAATAGACTACCACCCTAGTTATTTTGAATCCAAATCCATAGTGTAATTTTACCATTTAGTCTCACAAAGTGCTCTATTTGCAAATAGCAGGAAAGAACCCAGAGGCAAGACAATCTTTCCTGGTAGTGTTGCCTTAAACACTTCATGTAGCATGGCCTGAGCATTTTAATTAAAGGTACTTTACAAAAGGTAACATTTAAAGAGTACTATTCTTCTTTACAGAGCAAAGCTGGAAAGACAGAAGAAGAAATGCCTGTTTTAGAATTCGTGGTTGGCATTTTATTGAAAATTTGATCACATCTTCAAATACTAATATTTGTTTCCTAGATATACTAGGAAACTTAAACAAAAAAAAAAAAGTTGGCATAATAGATAAAATCTGCCTGTTTTAAATGTAAAATGTGTGTTATAGCACTGATCATTTCTGTAAATTTCCATAACTTAGCACAATAGCATGCTTTGATTGACAGCTGGTCGATGGTGATTAAGCTATCCTGTACTTGTTATTTTTAATGGTTTTCTCTCTCCATAATAAGAATTGAGCAACTCACAAGCATCTAGAGATGACGTTGATACTGATATAAACTTATTTTATTTGGTAAATGTAATGAATTATCACTTCCACCAAGAATGCTGTCAGTAAGATCATGAGTACTCGCTTGTCCCATTTCCTTCAAAATCTTCAAGTCTTTCTCTTCTCATTTTATGACTTAAGAACGGAATCACTAACAGGCAAGTCAGAAGATAAAAAGCTCCATGCTGCCTACCCTGCTGTTGTCCTCTTGCCAACTCTTCCCACTAAGGCTGCTGGATGTTATGCAAATAACCTCAGTTCCTTCCACACTGCTACAAAGACTTCCTTCTGAGCTCAATACAGCAGCCGGTTTGTTAGCCACAGTTACAGTTCTTTAAAATGGAATGTTTCCAAGTTTTCTGGGGACCTGGATATATGCCCACAGACGCTCCTGTGCCAGTAGCAGAGCAATGAATAAGAACTGTACTACTGCTCTATCCTGTCAAAAGGAGGTTGTTTGGTAACCCTGCCTCATGTCAGCCTCGATAGACGGAAATGAATTATTTAAGAAGTCTTTCTGTAACCATTTTGTTGATCAAGAATTTGGAAATCTGCCCCTATTATTATGTAATGTTATCATCCTAAAAAGGACACATAATTTGGATGAAAGCATTAATCTCTGCTATTCATCAAGATGACAATTCTACAAATCATGACTCTCAAGATCTACTAATCTTAAAAAATGGGAAGTGCAATTTGATAAAATAGGAGTGTGGGAAGAAAGAAGATACAAAAAGCTGAAGACATAATTTGTATTCACATAATTCTAAGCAACATTTTATGTGTGCTCAGTTTCTGCTTAGTTTCCACTCTTTAAAGAAATACATGGAAATATAGTATTCTCCCTCTCTTTTTTTTTTTTTTTTTTTTTGCCACTATTGCAAAGTAGCAGCTACACAACAGCTACTTTATGGAAATTTAAAGCAAGTCTGCAAGAAAATTCTGTTCAATGAAAATGAACAAAGCAAAGGAGAAACGTACGTAGTTTTCCAGCTACCGATATTTTCAAAAATTCTGAACATAACCCACTGAACATATCTGATCCAAACTATTATTTCCTAAAACTAATCCAGGAAAAAAAACAGTACGTTTTCAAAACAAGAAAATTCACATAAAAATATTTTTAGTATACATATTAAAGGCATTTATTTCTTAACCCTGCAGCCTAATTCCAAGTTGATTCTGAAATCAGAATTACCCAATTGTCATTAGCAAAATAAGGGCTATGCTTGGATTTCAAGCATGTGTCCGAGGTAGAAAATTCTGGTCACACAGAACTGTGATCTCATACCATATGACAGTTGACTACGATATCACAGGAGAACTATTACTTAAGATTGGAATATGAAAAAGGAAGATGAGCTCTTCAGGCATTTGTTTTCATGCAAATGTCTCTAGAAAGCCATGATATTTAAGAATAATTGTCTTTAAATAGAACATTTCTTTCAAAGTTTTCTATGAGGCACAGTGAATATTAAAGGATGACACTAACTATAATTGAGCTGCTTATTCAGATTGCAGCTGTGCAAAATGGTTTGGAAATAATAAAATGAACAAATTATGAGCACAGTTCATGAAAAAGTGATTCAAGTTATAATATACCAAATTTACAATTAAAGCTATAACTACTAGAGTATAAATGGTTACTTCTCATACGAATATTTCAGACACTTGATTAATATGCAGACATAGATAAGAGACAGAGGAAAGATGGGAAGTTCTTCATTTGACTACAGGAAATACATCTGAGTCGCTATGTAGTGAATATTTGCTGCACACTTCCTTAGTTGCTTTGCCTTTCCTTACAATTATCATAATTATTGCAAGAGAAAAGTAAAAGAAGAAAGTTACAAGAAACCCTTGTTGAAATGATAGAGTTACAGAAATATATTTTCCTACAGAATAATCAACCAACAATCATATCACAGCTTAAATTATTTAGGATAGTGTGGCAGGGTTGAGAGGGGAAAATAATAACTAAGAATGACAACAGCGTACATGGTTCTCAATACCAGTACAAGAGCACCGCATTTCTAGTCAAGGCAGTACAGTTGCATGACTTTGGAACACATACAAGATTCATAGAACCATATAATAGCTTAGGTTGGAGGGGATCTTAAATAACATCCAGTCCCAATTACCTGCCATGGGCAGGGCTGCCACTCACCAGCTCAGGCTGCCCAGAGTCCCATCCAACCTGGCCTTAAACACCTCTAGGAATAGGGCATCTAGAGCTTCTCTGGACAGCCTGCGCCAGTGCCTCTGCACCCTCTAAGTAAAGAATTTCTTCCTAACATCTAATTTTAATACCCACTCTTTTAATTTAAAACTGTTCTTCCTCATCCTATCACTACCTGCCCATGTAAAAAGTCAATCTTCCCTCCATCTTATAAGCTCCCTTAAGGAAGGCAACAACAAAGTCTCATTGAAGCCTCCTCTTCTTCAAAGAGAGTAAGCTCCCTCAACCTTTTTATGTGAGAGTAACACTTCAGCCCCCGATCATCTGCACAGTTTTCTTCTGTACCCACTCCACATCTTTCTTGTGCTGGGGATCCCAGGCCTGGACAACGTACTCCAGATAGGGCTTCACAGAGATAATCACATACCTTTTCCCTACTCTTTCTATGTAGCCCAGGATACAGCTGATCTTCTGTGCGGCAATCACACACTGTTGGTTCATGTCAAGCTTTTCATCCTCCAGGATGCCCAAGCTGTCCCTCTGCAGGGCTACCCTCAGTGAATTCTTCACGGTCTGTGCACATACCTGGGTTTGTCCCAGTCCAAGTGCAACATCTGGCACTTGGCCTCATTGAACCTCACTCAGTTCTCATGGCCCCACTATTCAGGCCAGTCCAGGTCCCTCTAGATGGCATCCCTTCCTTCTATTGTATTAAGTATACCAGTCGGTTTGGTATCATCTGCAAGCTCGCTGAGGGTGTACTCAATCCCACTATCCAAGCCACTGATAAAGATGATGAAGAGCATTGGTCCCAAGACAGATCCTTGGGGGACACCCACTCATGACCGATCTCTATCCGGACAAAGATCCACTGGTGTAAATCATAACAACAAAGTACACCTATCAACATATCTTCTATTACTTTCATTACCTATCAACATATCTTCTATTACTTTCATTGAATATTCATTTCTTAAATATTAAAGATCAATTGATAGTTTCACTGAAAAACATCATTCAAGATTTTCAATCAAGCAACCTAGGTGATCTCTCAGTGAACATCAATGTTCAAAGGGCAACAAAGCTTGTGAAGGCCAAATATGCCCCATGAAGAGAGACTGAAGGAACTGAGGCTGCTCAGCGTGGGGAAAAGGAGGCTGAGGGGAGATCTTATTGCTCTCTTCCAGTATCTGTACGGTGCTTACAGTGAGAGTAGGATTGGTCTCATCTCACTGATGACATTTGACAGGACAAGGGGAAATGGCCTTAAGTTGTTCCAGGGCGAGTTTAGGTTGGATATCAGAAAACACTTCTTTCCAGAAAGGGTTGTTAAGCACTGGAATAGGTTCCCCAGGGAGGTGGTTGTTTAAAAACCATTTGGATGTGGTGCTCAGGGACATGATTTTGCAGAGGGTTGTTAGAGTTAGGGTAGTATGCTCAGGTCATGAGGTCAAGGTTGGACTCGATCTTTAAGGTCTTTTCTAACCTGACTAATTCTGTGATTTTATGTTTTTATCTACAGCCATTAATGACTAAAATATTAATGTCACTGATCTTAAAGTGTCTTAGAAATCATTTTCCATCTGATGTTTTATCATTACATTTTCTTAAAACACCAACATCAATATTCTATTGTTCCACTAGCATAAGTTTTGAAACAAAGACGCATAAAGGTTAATTCAATTTCCAAAACAAACCGGAAAGCCTGCTATTCTTACAGTTCTATTAAAGACTGTTCAGTTATGCAACTTATGCAGAGTTTAACTATAAAATTCAAACTGGGATTACACATAGCTCACGTAGAACCATGCAAAGTAGCAGAGTGAAATCACAATTGTGTTGAAATCAAAAGCAAATGATCACTAACAAGCACACTAAGAGTCTTTGAACTCTTCACATTCAGTTGCATTATTTTTAACTTAAATTGTGTAACCTCACAAAAATACAGTAAGGCCTACAACATAATGCTATTAATGAAGTAAAGAGGAAATGTCTTAATATTAAATTCTTTTAATTCTTCTAGGGAAGAGTTGAAAGTACATCTACCAGCACTGACCACTTTGTATCCCATGAGAAAGAATAAAGAAGAAAAGAACACAAACACTAAACTCTTCACAGAATATTGTTAACCAAAACATTATTTTTTTTTTTTTGGCAGTGTGAATCTTTAATCGCAAATAGAATCTACTTACATGTCAGTCAAGTTTTTCTATCAGTACAAATTTTAAATAAACAGAAATCACCAAAGAGTCTTTGTTCCCTTTCTTCTTTCCATTCATGAATCTACATGTCAAAGTACAGGGGAAAAAAAAAAAACCTCTGCTTACCGAACATTAAATAATCTATTTTCTACAGGGAGACTAAAATGACATCTGGAACACATTTTACATTTATGTATATTATCTCCTCAGGACAGAAGTATGGCAGACTAGATGACTGTAAGATATTTCCATATCTTGAAGTATTTAGGCATACTTATCTCTCTGCCTGCAACATTTCATAATGATTAGAATTTCCTCATAAATATCTTTATCCTTAAAAACAAACAAACAAACAAAAAAACCAGTAATACAGAATATTTACTTCCGGTTTTTATTTTTGGGGTTTTTGTTTTGTTTTGTGAATGAAGATTCTTTAATACATAATGATACAGATACAAACCAGAAATATCAGACAGCAGATAATTCAGGTAAATTTTGTATAATACTTCACAGAGCCAGTGTAGTTAAAGAGCTTCCAAAATAGAAGTAAAAAGCTGCTTTTATGGCATGTATTTTGCCTCAATCACTAGAAATGACTTCATAAGAGAGGTCAGGCTAGAGCACGAATGATTCATCTTTTAGAAGAACTTCCAGTTACAAAACTAAAACATTTACTCCAGCTTCACTCAAAACCAGACAGAAATGGTCTCCTAAAGCAAGCAGCACAACATCAGAATCCTTCATTCCTTTGTAAAAACAATGATGTCTACAGGCTCAGAAATGGTCACATGTTCATGTTCTCCTGAATTGCCCTTTGCTGTTTGAAGGCACATATTCTCATTTAAACTGGATAATCCCCCAAAGGCAGGGAATGTTTCTTGGTCCTGATCCAACAGGACCCTCATATGCCAGCCCTATTGTACAGGATGCTAAACACTATGATAATCCTGTTGGTAAAAAACAAATGTACTAAATCATTTTCAGAGGCAAAGCTTAGGAAGAAAGACAGGACTTGTACACCACATTTTGATCATTCAGACACAAGGGAAAGGACTACTACCTTGCAGTGAGCAATCTTTTGCATAATGCAAACAGAAAGTCACTAGTTGCTGAATAACCTGCTGCATGACAATTTTACGTGTTGGGATAATGCTCCAAGGAAAATTCTGCATCTGTAAACTGACTAGCTGGTGATTACAGAGGAAAATATTCCTATTATAATCAAGACATGTATTACATGTGATACATTTCAAAGCAAACTTGTTACTCTCAGGTTGCTCACAAACACTACTAAATACAGGAGTTAAAAGTTCACAATTGTTGTAAAACACTGGCAGAAAAAAAAGAAAAAGCAAATCACCATTTAAGAAATAATGGACATATATTCCATTATTCTGAAACAATTAAAGAAAAATACATTCTACCTATTTCCAGAGTTAATCATAATGTCCTAAAGTATCAATTTTTCTTATTGTTCTAGCTCAGTGCAATAAGTAGTATCAGAATTCCGTTAGAAAAACACTGAGCAGCAGCAGGCACAGGGAAAAATTAGAAAAAGACTGTTAAGAAATGTCCCGTCCAGTTTTATTCCAAAAGTAACAGTAAGAGAGCTTTCACACTCAACATACAACAAATTTCTGCAGACAAAATGATATGATAGAAAAATTACAAGTAGTTAGATAATATCACTATCTATAAATAGTGTAGTTAATAGTCTGAATGTTAAATCTTCAGGAATACAGCATGAGTTCAAACAAAAAATACCTAAATGTTTTAAGACTTCTCATTGAACATATTAGCACTGTCATACACTTTCTGTAGAAAACACGTTCTAGGTTTCTCAGACCATTTATGGGATGTTCGTAAAACTATTTTCACATACTGCTTATAATTGCTTTCTATGATTCTGAATCAAATAATGAATACTGGATCTGGAGACCCTTGGTGTGTCTGAAGAAAGGGCTTTTAATGAGAAGTTTATAAGAAAGAAATGTTACATTTTGACTGGAATTTCACATTTGGGAGTAGAAATTTGGTAGTAGGTTCAGAGGCTGTATTTCATTTGAATAAAGAGTCAAGCACTGAGAAAAAAGTAAATTGTTCAGTAAGGAGAATAGATTGCAAGCTTTGAGTTTCACAAGTCAATGTGCCCCAACAGTTCATAAAAGGCATTTCCATTTTTCATAAGTGTACTACAGTGAAACCCAAAATCAGGATGGATTGTCCACTCAGTAAAAAGACATACCAACAAAAAAACAAAATTATTAAATAGTTACAGAATTGTAGGGGTTGGAAGGGACCTCCAGAGATCCCTGAAGTTGCCTACTCCATAAAATAGGTTTCTAATTCTGACAGAGTACTCAGAAGAACTCTGGAAATGTATGAATCCACTGTTTCAGTGTCAGAAAACAATGCAATACCTTGAGTAAGAGGAAAAAAATTCCTAATCAATTCCAAAAAAACGTTTTCTATTTTGCCAAATTATCATCAGTGAGAGCGTGAGCGTGATTTTTTTTTTTTAATGGAAACTTGGCTCTTTATTGACTGGTACAGACTGTGAGGT
Source organism: Centrocercus urophasianus (assembly GCF_019232065.1). Lineage (NCBI taxonomy): Eukaryota > Metazoa > Chordata > Aves > Galliformes > Phasianidae > Centrocercus > Centrocercus urophasianus. Next base: position 65,110,616 of record NW_024884142.1, read on the forward strand.
GGCATAAACTGAAATACTACTGGCCAATTTCATGCACCTTTCCAATTGACCCGGGCTCCGTAATTTCAGATATCAACAAGTACCTTCTCATGTACTCTGAAGTAATATTGCACATCACCACATATCAAGAGCTTTTAAATAAGTTCTTACTGAGAACATACACTTTCATTTCTTCTGTCCTTTCAATTTAATCAAAGAACAAGTTAAATACGGAAAGAAAGGATGTTGAAATCTATGGTGATTGGAATACACTTAATTCATACAATCTTAGAAAGTAAAAACAATTTTGATTTTAATCCTACAATGTAAATGTGGAAAGCAGATTGCATAATATTAACAAAATATTTTAGATTACTCTTAGTTACCAAACAACTTGGCAACTTTAACAGTCACAGATCTCTTTCAATGAAGGAAACCTTTTCACATACACTAAAATGCAAACAGAAGAACAGTAACAGAAATGAGAGAGTTGCTAGCAGAATATTGCCCTTCATTTCCCAGCAGTCCACTCAAATTCAGTACAACTTAAGAACAATAAAAAGTCAATGCCATTTGTACAGTGATCATTTGATATCTTATCTGGAATCAAATTGCTCTCAAACTGAAAAATAAAGTTATTGATGAAACTTAAGATTACAACTGAAACCAATTTTAGTAAAATGAAAGTTTTAAGTAAACAATGTCTTACATCCCACCCCATCCTACCTATCTTCTTGCTCCTTTAAAAAACAAAAGCAATTTAGCTATCTTTTATCTGTCTCTGGCATTGCTCTACAGTTTTGCCTTTAGTTTGTTAGGGAAAAGTATGTGACAAAGAATTACCATGAATTGTCCTGCTGCAAAAATTTACTATATATATTTTCATTTTAAATAGGAACAAAAGTGTTTTCGAAACTACAGTTTGGAAACATATTTCAGAAATTCTGAGCCAGATGAGAAAGGACCTCACCCTCCTAGCTCTTCTAAACAGAAGACTTCTCCTACAGTAGACATATTTTTCTGACAGAGTCACTATGACCAAAATTAAGGAATGAAGAGTCAATTTTATATTCCTTCCTGCTTGAGAGACTTTAAAGGGAACGTTTATAAGCCTGTCTTGATTCTTAGTGTGAGGACAATGGAGTAAACTAGCCTTTAAAAGGTACAGTCTTAAAAATATGTTCTTAACAATACAGAAATCTTACTACTTTGCCCTCCACGCTCTCAACTCCCAAACTTATCTCTTTCTCTGGATTCTGTAAAAAATCTCTTATGAGATTAAATGATGATAGTTTCAGGCATTCGTAACTCTGCTGTTATGTCCCTAAATTTGTTGGATAAAGATGACTTTAGGATACTTTTTGAAGACACTTTAAGATGAGTTACCAAAATATTTCAGTAATTAGCAAATTGTGTAGCTTAGTGACCTTATGAACAAGTCATATGACGAGGGGGAAAATAAACACCCATATTCAACAGTTTCAGTAACTTACCTTTACATATCTATCTAAATAGATTAATATTAACTGAATACTGAATACTACTGGAAGATACGAACAATACAAATGTGATTCACTATCAGGCATACGGAATATGAATTAAATTCCATGCTTATCTGGAATGGTTCACATTTATAGGTTCTTTTTTTTGCTTTTAAAATTCAGATTACATAATTCCTCATCCAATAATTCAGACACTGAATTTTACATTTGTTTTACCAAGTTCTGCTCATTATGTAAATGAAAGTGTTAAAATAGGAGGGTATAATTAACTGATCCAAACCGTTCGTGCACAAATGTAGCTATGAACTTAAAGCACTGCAAAAAAAATCTGCTTTTGAATTTTATTATTGGCCTCAATTTAGCACAAAGTTTCTGTTCAGCCAACAGACTTTCATTCATAGAGAATGCACATTTCTGGAACTGCATTTTTACTTGGTATCAGTGCATATTTCTCTCTTCCACAACACATCTACATTGAAGAAATGACAGAATTATTGCAAAAATCAAGAGTTTTGAAAAGAAATAATCACTTTTGCTAAGCTTCTGACTCTTAGAAAGCTCATATAAGATTATTATACAAACTACATTTCTGAAACATCCTGATGAGATTGAATTTCTTTTCCTTCTCAATTCAGATTTACTATCTTTATCAGTAAAATGAACAATAGATCCCTCCACTCTTCCCAAATTTAGAACATTATCACATTCTATTTTCTTTGTAACCTAGAGAAATGTCCATCCCTAAAGTGAATTGCCTCTGCATTTGTCAACGAATTATAAATTGCTTATAAAAGGCTTTGGATATTAGCATCACCATTATGTATAGCACTGATAAAAGTATCTTGACCTAGGGTAGATTATGAAGTGAGTGATTTTAACAGATTTTCTACAGACTACGCTCAGCTGATTTTTCCTCGTTTTTAAACAAATAAATGCTCATATGCATTTTAAAAAAATTACAAAACAATTAAATAAGCACAAACACATCCATGCAATAAGGTAACAAAAATTTCTACAGGCTTGAAGATCAGTTTGATAGAACCAATAAGATTAGCCATAGCAAAAAGTAGTAGATCAATTTATTAGACTTTGCAGAAAACTAAGATCTATCATCACATTTCTCAGGTAAAACAGTGACCTTTCCCCGTTTCCCTAGTACAAACCCCTGACCTCTCCCCCATCCCACTTCAGATGAAGGTGAACCTTTTCAAATGGACTTGAATAAACTAGTCTACAACCAATTGCACATAAGAGATGAGACAGTTTTATGCAGAAAAGTTAAAGTAGAATTTTAGAAGAGAATAGTTCTTTTCCTGTTGTGTAATGTATAGGAATGTAATTTCCTTTCAGATCCCTACTAGCAGTTAAAATTATGGCTGTCACAGGGCCATGCATTTTGCCAGACATACCTGTCAAATCACCTGGAAATAAAGTAAAGAATCCAATTAATTCCTTTACAGCTACTTAAGAAACTACAGTAAGTAATTTTAAAAACACATCAGTAATTTAATGTCTTAAGGCACAGTGAGAACTGATTTTGTAAGAAGAGCAATTAAAAGATACAAAAAAAGCCATAAAACCCAAACTAACTGCAAGCCACTCTCATGCAGCAGTTCTTTTAATATTAAGGATCATATAATCATAGAATCATACAGGTTGGAAGGGACTTCAGGAGATTGCTTAGTCCATCCCTCATGCTAAAGCACGTTCCCTATAATAGGTTGAGCAGGAAAGTGTCCAGGCAGGATTTAAACATCTCCAGAGAAGACTTCACAGCCCTCCTGGGCAGCCTGCTTCAGTGCTCTAGCACCCTTACAGTAAAGAAGTTATCCTGTATGTTTGTGTAGGACTTCCTCTCTTCCACTTTTCACCAGCTGCCCCTTGTCCTGTCACTGGGTACCACAAAAAAAAAAAGCCCCATTCATTTGACATTAGATATTTATAAGCATTGATAAGATCAGCTCTCAGCCTTCTCTCTCCTCATATGGAAATGCTCCAGGCATTTTATCATCTTTCTGACCCTCCACTGGGCTCTCTCTAGATCCCTACATTTTTTGAACTGAGGAGCCCAGAACTGGACTCCAGATGTGACTTTGCCAGAACAGAGCGGAAGGGGAGGATTACTCCATCAGCATGCTGGCCATGATCTTTTTAATGCACTTCTGGATCCCATTGGTCTTCTTGGCCATGGGGGAACACTGCTGGCTCACGGCCATCCTGTTTTTCACCAGAACCCCTAGATCCTTCTCTGCAGAGCTCTCCAGCAGGTAAGCCCCTAACCTGTACTGACGCACGTGGCTATTCCTCCCCAGGTGCAAGATTCTGCACTTCCCTTGTTGAACCTCATCACGTCCCTCTCTGCCAAACTCTACAATCTGTCCAGGTCTCACTGAATGCCAGCACAGCTTTCTGGTGCATCAGCTACACCTCCCAGCTCAGCATCATCAACAGACTCCTAAAGGTGAACTCTATCCCTTTGACCTGGTCACTGATGAAGATGTTGAACAAGACCACAGTCAGTGCTCAGACAGTGTATAGCTCAAATTAGTATTGTTGAGTCTTAATTGTTAGGATTATAAAGATGAAGATTATTAAATTAATATTAAAATGAATCCAAATTAACCTATTTTTTTTATTAAGCAGGCACCAGAGCAACAAGTTCATTACAGCATTTGGAACTAACCTTAAAAAGTGCACTTGCACAAAAAAGAGAATGCAATTTAGAGATAAATAGTTAATTGTTCCTACACACACAATGACCCAATATTAGTTTGCATGGTGCACTGAATTCCATCTCATTCTGATATGCACATAGAAAGTCGGACAATACTACAATGGTAGCATATTGTGCTTAAGCTAAACAAGGCTGGTATTGTTTCCACTGAGCTCTACAGATCCTCAGTGACATTTGTAAAGAGACTGATGAAAGAATACACATTAGCATAAAAATTCTGAGTCAACTGGAAAAAAAGCAGCTTTATGGAAAACTGTAGAACTGAGGTATAAATACAGAAATGATTATCCAGAGAAGCTACAAAGTACAATGCACTGAACATTTTCCTATCCTACTCTGAAATACCATGCAAACAGGTTGACTTGTACAGTCATTCATTTAACCTACAAGGAACCAAATTTAAATTTGGGGTTTTCTTTCTGGTTGTTTCTGTAGGGACTTTGTTTCACACTTTAGAAAGCAATTTTGCTTTATACATATAATAAGGGGGGAAAAAAGAGAGTAAGGTTTATCCAATATTCAGTTCTCACTCTAAGTTACATCAGTAACTATGTATTCCCACTGTGTTGAAATATCATTAATATTCCAGTAACAAATAAGTTCTCACTTCTCTATTTGAAACAGAGAAGGAAATTAAACATTTACTGCAAAATGTCTACAAGGCTGAACCTCAGCAATCAACATTCTAGTGAAATACCATAACTACCAAGCAATCCTCTGAAGAGGAAAAGCAAAAATGTTTGACAGATCTCCAGTTCATCCTCACCAAATACATGATCACTTTGAAAATTAAATATTAATGTAATAGGAAAAAAAAAATAATTCCCAGTTCAAGCTATCTTCCACATTTAATTATAGACACAACAACAAAAGTAGATACTGAGTCTGAATAGTCAACATGTATGCCATACTATTTTGGAAATCTATACTTCTAGAGAAGGAACAAATAACATTTAAGACTATATATATGATCAACAGAAAGATTCTTTAAATATGAATAAGAATCAAAATCTACTTTGCGAGAATGGAAGACCTTATTTGTAATTTTACTACTTTCTGTAACTTAAACATAAATGGAGAAATATCTGTTGCCATTGTGCTTAGCTCTTCTCCTACATAGTATGCAAGAAAACATGCAATAAAATTATTCTAGTAACATCTTCACGGAGTAGTACACCCAACATAGTTGGACAGTTGCTGTGATAAATACCTGACAAAATGTAACTTTAAAAAAGGGCAGAGAATTAATATGCTAATATGCAAATTAAAATAATGAAGGTAGATGACTACATGATAATCACCGTAGTCATCAGTGACCGAAAGGAGACATTAAGCATATTCTAGCCATATCAGACACTTAGATGTAAAAGCAACAAAAACATAAATAAAACTGATTTTTTAAAACAAAAATCTATCAGATAGAAACTCAAGTACATACGTATGAAAAGTCAAGGTATAGAATTGGGAGAAGTGGGGAAGACGTGTTAACAGTAAGAATTGCTAGAGAAAATATTTTTTAAAAGGATTGGACAAATTAAGCAGTACCAAATCATTGCTGACTAAAATTAAAATTTCCTTAGTAGCATTTCTCTCAGTCTCTACATCTGTGCAATATCCAAAGCCACTCAGTTTCTAGGCCTCCTTCTATGGAGACTGAGCAAGACTGGATTGCTCAGTCCCTCAGGGTATGAAGTATATGAACACACGCATATAATACATAGCATATATAAGTTTATGTAGCAGTATGGCCAGGAAGGTTGCACATGTTAGCTGATGTCAGTTCTTTCCTCTTTTGCAACCACATGGACTACACACAAGCAACCTTGTAGTTTTACTAAGGAGCGAAAAAAAAAAAAAAGTAAAAGAAAAAAAGCTGGTTGGGAAAGGGAAAAGGAAGTAATGCACAAGTGAGCAAAACTCAGAAACAAAGATGGAAGAGTTGAAGAGCTATGAGCATGTAGCAGATAAGGGACATGCAACAGAATGCATTTCCCAAAAGAAAACACACCAGTTCTTTATCCTCCATCCATTTCGTTTGCAGACAGCACTGAGGTTAATGAGAGAACAATTTTTCCAGCAAAATAAAAGGTTCAGTTAAGATTTATTCATACATCACTAAAGTAGATTTAAAAAACAAACCAATCCACATGTAAAATACATAAACAGATTAAAGCACTCACTTCAAGTAGATATTCACAAAGAAGGGAGGCAAGATAGGAAGCCTTCACAGATGAAATTCCACTTTTTTCCCCGAGTATTCTAAAATATGCTATTTCTGATCACACTTTACAAAAATATCTAAACCTTGTGTGACCATAAACAAAGCATCTCCTGTCTCTCCAGAATTTTTATTGTGTTTCTACAAGATCTTCCTAAAATAAAGTTCTAAACTACTTGAACTCAAAGGCACTGGATGTTGGCTTTAAAAAAAAAAAAGAGAAGTTAAGAAACTATTTATCCGTCAAAAGTTGTCAGCCATGCTCTGCATCACTGAAACATCAAGATACAATATTCACTTTTTATTTTTCACCCCAGAGGTACAGCCGCAGTTATAGCGCCCCTGAGCCTTACACAGTCTGTAGACCTGCAGCTGTTACACAGGCAACTGTGACAATGTTCCTGTATGTCATGAATGTGCCTGTTTCAAAATGTGCTTTAATTCAGTTCTACTAAATCAAAAAAGCCAAGTTTGCAATGATGAAATAATTATTTCAGTATACAGTTCTAGAAACAAAGTTTACAGCTCTTCACAGAATCCTCTACTCTGCTTCAGTGTGTGGTTTAGCTATTTTAAGTTCCCGGGTGAGCTTAATAACAAATACAAGGGCAACAGGAATAGAAACATAGGGCTTAAAGACAAAATTATCTTTATATTTCATAAAGCAGACTTGCCAGCTACAGTGTAACTTCAGTATGCCAGTTTTTATATTTCACATTTATATTTTTATAGTCCTAACAAAGAAAAAAAGAAAGCTTAATTTAAGCTTAGCTGTTAAGTTTTTAACTAGATCACTTCACTACCTCCATACAGAATGACAATCCCAACAACTCACTATAGTGGTACAAGTTTCCTTTCTTCTTAGCCAAACCACTGCACTTTAGTAACTTAGAATCTATCAAGGTTACACATGCTACACTTTTTCCTTCAAGAAAAACAAAGTAATTCATTTATCTTTATTGTGTTTCAAAGCACATCAAAGGCAAAAATAAAAGAACCAAGTTCACTTCGCTAAACCTAAAAATACCATTAAATGCTGGCTGCCCTGAAAACTGAGTTAGCTGCAAAGCATACAGCTGTCATTTAATGCTCACACTTCCTCTTCCTCTATATAAAACCACCAACTGCCAAATGTAATATAATAATTAGCATATGTAAAGCAAAAGGCCTGAAATATGACATCAAGTTATTTGCTCCCTAGAAGATAGGTTCTGAATTAAACCTGAAGATGCATCTGACCTTCAAATTTTTAGAAGTCTTGACAAGAGCAAAACAGGAAATATATACGCATGTTTACAAGTGCATTCTAAATTTTAAAATGAGCAAGAAACATTCTCTTCTTGGGAAAAAAAAAAAAAAAAAAAAAGGAATCAGAGTCAAAAAAATCAAAATTGCATTCCTTGCACCTAATTTCTAAACATGTTACAGGCAGAACACTCATCGTTGAGTGGTAAGTAAATATCTGTGAATGGTACTTTGAAGCCAACTAAAGAATTAAGGAATGTAGAAATAGTGTATCTAATCTGTCAGCCTCCTGAGCATAATTAGCTGTTATCATCATTAACAAGAATGAAGATCACTTGTCTTTTGGAGGTTGTAGAAAAACAACAACAAGCAGCATGCCACATACAGAATCAGTTCAACTCCTCATTTCTTCTAAGGAAGCAGTTAGTATAGATGTTTAACAAAAAGTATATGAAATGGAAACGTTTTCCTGTCCCTCTTATAAATAACCACTTCAAAAAAATGTTTAAAAAAATTTAGTTTATATTTTTAGGAAAATTTTGTTGCTACAGCAGACTTCGATCCTCAGCATTTGCTGGCATGTAGCCCTGCCCCTCCCAGTGTTGTCCAACATTTGCTTTCACATATGATAACAAAGAAATCTCAAGAAATTTATGAAGAAAATTGTCCTTTCTTTCCTCCTCCTTTCTCCCTGAACTGTGATTTTTAGCCATTCATATCACTTCCTCCATTTGCAGCATGAACAAAACCAAATTGTGTACAAGCTGACAGCAGATGAAGTAGAGCATCAGGGGAACTTTTGTAGCACTCCCTCCCCCACTCACCTTGGCTGATATATGTGACAGATTACACAGTGCATTCAAAATGAGGAATCTGACAAGCAAATCTAGTTACCAGGCTAAATGGCATTAAAAGGCAAGACAAAATTGCAAGTCTAGCACGTAAAAAATATGAAGTATTGTCCAGAGCAAACCAATGACTTCCTACAGGACTAAGAAAGAAAAAAATACTTGTGAGATTCCTATTTTTGAAACTTGATACTTCCTCACCTCCTCTACCCTCCCTGACCCCATCTCTCCTCACTCCAGTCTTCACAAACAGGGTTCAGGGCATGCCAGGTTAATAAGCAGACCAAGTCAGCCTGCAAAGAAATTTTAAGTTGTCTGCATTTTTTAGATAGAGAGTGGGTGCGATACGGTAACTAAGAGAAGACCAAGTATGACGAGAGGCCAATCTGTATCACATCATTGGTATTTTAAGATGAAAGATAAGGACTAGAACTTATTCCAAACAAATATTAAGACACCCTGCAGGCAGGGTAAAAATATTATAGCACAGTCAGTTTCACAAGATCAAAATTAATCTTTGTTCTTTCCACTTAGATCCTGAAAAATACTTCCAAAAGCTCTATTTTTTTTTTCCCCTAGGAGGGAAGAAAAAACAACAACAAAACACCAAACACTGAGCTGAGCCTAAGAAAGGTATCTTTTCTTTTACTATTCTATCACCTAAACTTCCTAATCAGGGGAAAAGTGGCTTAAGCATCACCCCTGCTTATCCATAGCTTGACTATGAAAGAAAGAATTGCAAGCAACTTTGTGTCCCAGGCAATCATGGAATGTATCAGTATGTTTTAACTTTTTTCTGCCTGAAAAATACAGTGTTTCCCCTTTTCTTATAAACTGTCAGAGAATGACATAGAATCACTGAGGGAGTGGAATTGGAAGGGACTTCTTGCAGATTATCTAGGCCAACACCCGTACTCAAGGACAGTCAGCTACCGCAAGTTACTAAGGACCACAGGTCAGGGTGCAGTCATGTTTTAAATACCTTCAAGGATGGAGAACTTGGGGACTATCCTAACAGCCTGTTCCAGTACCTGAGAGCCTTCACAGTGCTCAAATGGAATTTCATGTATTTCAGTTTCCACCCACTCTCTCTGGTCCTGTCGCTTTGACTCTACCAAGGATTTCATTTCCCTTTCTTGATTTGCATCATCAGGTATTTGTATATGCTGATAAGAACATTCACCATGTGTGATAAGCACAACCATCTGGGGGTATCGTGCATTCTTCCCAGTTTTGTATCATCAACAAACATGCTAAGTACGCAATCAAACCAATCAACTGGATCACTAATTAGAATGTTAAACGGTACTGAAGCCAGCATTAATCTATAGTGTACATCATCAGCGACTGGCCTTTCGTAGGACTTTGTAGTGCTAATCACAACCTTCTGAGATGGCAGTTCAACCAGTTTACAGTCTTTCAGTCTCTCTTGCTGTCTGTTGTTCAGCCCGTACAGATTGCTTATGACAATACGACAAGAAACAAATTGGAAAGTCTTGCTGATAGCAAGGTAGACAACATCTACTGCTCCTCTTCTCATCCACCAAGCTATCCTTCTGTGATGAGATAGCTATCAGGTGAGCTAAGCATGACTTTCTCTTTTTAAATCCATGGCCATTATTCCCATTCATCTTCTTGCCCTTTATCTGAAATTACAGGATTACACATTCTTCCACTATCGCAGTGATCAAGACAATGCTAACCAGCCTGCACTTCTCCAGATCCTTCCTAGAGGGTGTGATCCATGCTTCCTTCCAATCCTCAGGAACTTTTCTAAATTGCCATGACATTTTGAGGAAAATTGGTGTGCCCTTACACTGCTATCAGCCATCAACTCAGAACTCGTGGATACATCCCATCAATGCCATGGATTTCTTGACATCCAGATTAAGCACTCATTACCATAATCCTCCTCTTTCAACAGTAAGTCTTTCTTATTCCAGGCTTAGCCTCCCTTCTTAAGGGTCTGGGATACCTGAAGGCCGGGCTTATCAGTGAAAACAGAGGTGAAGAAGGTACTGATAATCTTAGTTTCTTCTGTGGCCTTTGTTATTCCCAGACCATTGTAATCACCCAATTCAATTAATCAGCCTAGCTTTTCTTTCACTACTTATGCACTTACAGTAGTCTTTTTGTTTTTGTTGTTCTTTACATCCCTCACCATCTTCATAATCATAGATGGTGTTTGGCTCTCCCTGAACCTTTTTCAAATTCTCATTTCTCACATTACTCATTCTGTTACATACTTCATTTCACCAATCTTCTCAGAGAAGTCTTCCCTTCAAAAACACGTAATTATTTTTAACCTATCTTTTCACACTGCACAGTGCTGGTAACGACTGAAAATAGGCTCATAGCATATGTTTCTGACCAATTTTTTAGTTGATATACAAGCATATTTGCATTAATTTTTCATTACTTCAAATATTTCTTTAGACTTTTTGCAAGAGCCAGAAACAAAGGACTTCAATTAATTTATCATAATCCTTCACTTTGTATGAAAGAAAAATATACATTCTAATTTATTTCAGTATAAGGAATTGTATAAAGTAAGAGATCAAGATAGCTTACATTCTCATATTTTTGTTTTTTTTCTCCTTCTCATCTTTTCCTAAGAACTTTCTTTCAATTCTTTGTATTTGGCTACAAGGGTGTAGTAGGTTTCTTCTTAGATCAATTTAGTTTGCACTAGTGTTACATCAGCCCTTTGCTCACAGAAAATAAATTTATGGAGGGCTGTAAGACAAGTCCATATTAATTGCTCTCAATTGTTAAAAATAGCCTCCTTTTCCCCTTCCCTTCTAAAAGTTATCACTCTTTAGCAATTGATCTTAGATCTTCTTTCCTTAAATCCAACCTGCTCTTTCCTTTTTCCTTATGTCTTCTACAAAACAGACAGCACAAAACAAATTAAAACAGGAGATCTTATTATTAACTTGCACATTAATCCAGCCTAATTCGTAACTTTATTGAACCTCACCAAAATCATATTGTATGTCTTAAGTGATCAGTTAGTGCTTCTTACAATTATTTCTTATTTAGAGTTTCACAGAATCCTAAATCCTAGAAGGGTTGAAATCAAATGGGACCTATCTAGAAAAAGAAAGAAGAAAGAAGTTGCTTCTGTTTATCTTATTTTCCCACCCCAATATAAGAATATTTTGAAAAGAAACATTCAAAGTAAGAACAGAAGTTTCTGACTGGCTTCAGTAATTATCTTTTACTTAGGAAGTATGGAAGAGAATAGTAGTGGAACACTAATTTACTGCAGAAGTACAGCACTTGAATATACAGGAAATAAAAGAGATTTGAAGGAACGTAGTGTCAGGAGTCATTTAATATAATTTGCTTATAATTATATAGAACATGATTTGTTTACATAAAATTAACCTAATAGTACAAAACCCACCATTTGAATTTTACCATTAATTAGAAAAAAAAAGCTAGAATAGACTAATATCTCAGAGTATCTACTTACTTTCCCAAGTCTAAATATATACATTTATTTTGTGCTTTGCACTACAGAGATACAATAAAGTGACTAATACTAAAGAAATCACAGAAGCTGTCTTAGAAGCAGAGTCATTACCAAAGATTCTTTTTCTACTTTTGATACAGTTTGATTGCACATTCATCTTATCCTCCTAATATTATTCAGTTAGAAAGAAGGGAGGTAGAAAGGACTCATCTCTTCCCTGTTCCACCAAATTTGTCCATTACACTGAAAGAAGAAACAGGAGTACATGACCTTTCCCTCCAGTACCCACTAACAGGTTAACTTCAGTGCTAATGCAAATGTGCAAAAATTGTGAGATCTTCCCTTAAATCAAGCTCTTCACAACTTTATTTTCTCCTACAGAAGATGTAGAATTGTAAAAATCTTTAATTATATCACAGTACACCTTAATTCTGTAAATGATTATTACCTTCAACTTTGTATTTCTCATACACATTTGATATATGCTCTATGTTAGACTGGCCAGTAATTGAATGAATCGTAAGACACATTGTGGCTTTGTACTATTTTATTTCCTCTCCACAAGAGACATCACCTACAACTACTTTACCCTCCATTACTTCTCTTTATCTGTAATATGAGAAACTTATATTGCTATTTTCCATATATTTCGCATTTATCACTGCATTTACTTCAAGTTAATTTTCTTCATCTGAACTTATTCAACTCCCACACAATTATACCTAATATATCTTCCACTATTTGCCATTGCCAATACTACAATATTCCATTCTTCAAAACAAAAACAGTTGTAGCACATATTTACCAATGTCTGACAGTGACCAGATTGCTAGAGCCAATCACTGAAAAAAAGTATTGATATGGCAGATTCCTCTTTATGTTACAGCATCTTGGGGAATCCATAGGATAACAGTACACAGTATGAATTTGATCAAATTGATAAAATTTGTATTAAAATATTCCTCAAATGACTGTATATTGTTGATAGAACCCTATTTCATAAAAAAAACAAAAGCAGTTTTTATTCAGAAGCGTGCATTCACACACGTTGTCAGGTAAATCACTCAAACTCTAAACAAGTTATTCATCTCTTCACTATGATGTAAGGAGCGTACCTTTGTTAGATGACAGTCTGACTGTACTGAGCAAACATGAAGTGTTTCTAAAGCTCACCTACTTGCTAAAGCTACAAGCAATCCAGTTCGACTAGATCAAGGAGCTTGCAGAATTAGGAGCTTAGAAAGACGACTGCACCTCCTAATTCCTGTCATAGAACACATCAAGGTAATTTTTGGCAACTGTAGGCTCAGAACTTTCTACAAACAGTTTAATTCGCCCTTAAAAAGACACTAGCATAACATACTAGAAGAGTGCCACATGGCTGGTCATATCAGCTTTCTTCCAGAGGAAGGCCAGGCTAAGAGTTTTCGAATGACCAAAATTTAAAATTAAATATATATTTATATATGTATCTGCGTTTATCCTATGCATTAACGAACGAAAGAATCCTTCTGTGTAACATCTGTACGATAACTTTAGCCTCAGTGCCAGTACCATGTGCTCCAATATTAATGAGAAGCAACCTGACAAGTTACAGATTTTTGAAAAAAGACTGAACTTCACTTGTATGCTGAGCTTCATGAGCAATTCCCTTCAGACCATCTAGAAGCATTTTAACAAATCTGTAAGAAATACAGGTTTTGACATGTCAAACATCAAGACAGACAAAAACACAGATGCCAGTTTATTTAAAAGGTGGGCCATAAAACAGATACACCAAAAATATATTTGTCATGAGTTAAAAATCTTGCTTACCTTTGGTTAGAAAGCTTCTCAAAGGATGTCTACTCGAGTCACTTCTTCTCTAACTTAAATAATATGGAGATACCTGCAAGTGAAGTGAGACAGGTTCAGGTTGCTTGTTGTTTTATTTGTTCATTTGTTTCTTAGACGAAGGCATCCACTTACAATATTTAGGCATAAGTAAAAAAAAAAAAAAAGCCTACCACAATAACTTCAGAAGAACATTAGTATGAGAATCTAATAGCATATGGAAATACAATACAAATAAACCCTAATGGCTTAAAAATTCAGCATAGTGCAACACATATCATGTTTATGTGGTGCAACAGAGAATTTAAAGATGTTATTTGTTCAAGCTCCGGGCAATAAATTGGGAAAAAAAGCTATGCTGGGGAGGAATGTGGGGAGAAGGCATAATAAACAACTAGCTGCAGAACTATCAGCTTGTTTCCTTATGGCTCTGCTTCAATGGTCATGATAAAAGGTGCACAGTAGAAGTGTATTTTTTGCAGCAAGTAGCTCAGTAATATTTTCAATTACAAGTCAGAAAAATTCATTATGTTTCATAAAATATTTCGAAGGAAGATTGTAGTCAGTTCTTTCCACAAAGTTTAAAAAACATTCTGCTACAACTTATGGAATGAATTCCAGCTAACAGAGCATCAAACACTCTAAACTTCACATTTTACAGGCAAAAAAGAAAGCCCTTAAAACATTAACAAAAATGTCTAAACTAACAACTAACAACTCTAGCTCAAACATACAGAAATACTGCTAATTCAGAAAGAAGTAAAATATACTTAAAACTATTATTATTAAGTAAAATATACTTAAAACTATTATTATTATAGAGAATCCTGAACCTCTAGGTGAAGGTGTGGGGAGTGGATTCCATTCCACGGTAATAGTGGAACAAGTCTGAGAGTTCCACATGCAATTGAATTTATACAAGTCTATGGGGCTGTATGATATCCTTCTAGGGTTCTGAGAGAGATGGCTGATGTGGTTACCGAGCTACTCTCCACCATATTTGAAAAATCATGGCTGTCTGGTGAAGTCCCCAGTGACAGGAAAAAGGAAAACTCCCATTTTGAAGAACAAGAGAAAGGATGACCCAGGAACTACAGGCCAGTGAGCCTCACTTCTGTGCCTGAGAAGATGATGGAGCAGATCCTCCTAGAAACTATGTTAAGATACATATGAGACCAAGAGGTGATCTGAGACAGGCAGCACAGCTTCACCAAGAGCAGATCATGCCTGACCAATCTGGTGGCCTTGTATGATAGAGTGACAACTTCACTAGACAGGGGAAGGGGGACAGATGTCATCTACCTGGGCTTCTGCAATACCTTTGATATGGTCCCTCACATCCCTCCTTCTCTCTAAATTGAGGAGTTACGGATTTGAAGGATGAACTCTTCAATGGATTAAGAATTGACTGGCTGGATGCAGCCAGAGTTGTGATCAATGGTTCTGTGTCTGGGTGGAGGCTGATCACAAGTTGGATCCCTCAAAGGTTGGTCTCGAGACAAGTGCTCATCAACATTTTCATCAGTGACATAGACAATGAAATTGACTGCACCCTCAGCAAGTTTGCAGATGCCAAGCTGAGCAGTGCAGTCAATACAGTGGAAGGAAGGGAAGCCATCCAGAGGGACCTGGACAGGCTGGAGAAGAAGGCCCTTGAGAACCTGATAAGATCCAACAAGGCCAAATGCAAGGTGCTGCACTTGGGTGTGTAAATACCACAAATGGTATTTACATAAAATGGGGGAAGATCTCCCTGAGAGTAGCTCCACAGAGAAGAACTTGGGGGTCCTGGTAAATGAGAAGTTGGACATGAGCCAGCAGTGCGCTCGCAGCCCAGAAGACCAGCTGTGTTCTGGGCTGCATTAAAGCAGGAGTGGCCAGCAAGGAGAGGGAGGTGACTGTCCCCCTCTACTCAGCTCTTGGGAGGCCCCATCTAGAGTACTGTGTCCAGGCCTGGAATCCCCAGCAGAAGAAAGACAGCTCTCGGAATGGGCCCAGAGGAGGGCCACTAAGATGATTAGAAGGCTGGAGCACCTCTCCTATGAAGAAAGGTTGAGGGAATTGAGTTTGATTAGCTTGGAGAAGAGAAGGCTCCAAGGAGACCTCATTGTGGCCTTCCAGTACTTGAAGAGAAGATATAAACAGGAGGGGGTACGACTGTTTAATGGTGATAGGACATGGGGGAATGGTTTTAAAATGAGACAGGGGATGTTCAGGTTAGATACTAGGAGTAAGTCTTTCCACACAGAGGGTGGTGATGCACTGTAACAGGTTGCCCAAGGATGCTGTGGATGCCCCATCCCTGAAGGTGATCAGGCTGGATGTGGCTCTGAGAAGTCTGGTCTAGTGGTTGGCAACCCTGCACAGAGCAGAGGGGGAGGAGGGGTTGAAATTAGATTATCATTGTGGTCCTTTTCAACCAATGCCATTCTCTGATTGTATTTCAGATAGGTCTCTTAAATCAACATATAGAGATATCGTATATAAAATCACTATCTACCATTATGGTTAACTAGCTACATATGTTATCTGTGTTAACACAGTTTCAAAGGGAATTTATTTTACCATAATCTCAGATAGTAAAATCGAGCTTGGAAAAACACAATGCTACATTCATTTTGAAAGAAAGGAAAACACAGCAGGAAGCTATGCTATTTCCTCTACTAAACAACCACCATAAGGATAAAAACAACTCTAGAAAGTATTTTACAGAATATGAAAATGAAAATGCACAAAAATACAGAAAATGAAAAAGCACAAAAAGTTCCAAGATTTTAAGTCAACTACAAGTCTAAATATTATGGTCCTTTCCAATTCTAAGGGTTCTATGTTAGATAAAAATAAAAAATTTAAAAACACCCTGTCACAAGTGATTCTGATCACCTATTTATGAGTGTAGAATGTAGAATCCACTGGTCCATAAAGTAAAGTAACTTCAGAGAATTACATGGTTCTTTCAAGAGATAGACAAATTGGAAAACACTAGCCTTTGTCCACATATTGGTATTTTTTTAATCCAGAGTTTGAAAACAGTGCACTGCACTGGGAAAAGAAATTAAGAACTGAGAAGAAAAATAAATTGGCATATGTAAGAAGAATTAATGGCTTTACCAGCATTCTAAGAGTTTTCTTCATAGTATCTTGTCCTACATGCGTGAAGATATGTAATTTAAAAATTATTCAAAACACAAGTTGCTTTAAATTCATTTAAGGTAACAAACTGCATATCAGAAACAAGGAGAAACCATGCTTATTTTCTTCAATATACCATAAAACTTGATTATAATATTAGACTTCAGAAGAATCCTGTAAGAAAATTATTATATGCCTGGACATTCATTCACTATTCCCAGAGTACAACCCAGATTGCTTTTTTTCCTCCACGAAGTAATACATGTATCTGCAGGTCTTTCAGTCCTCTCTTTCTGTTTTTCTAAGTGCCCCCTGGAATCAAAAACCAGGACTTTGCTTCTACAGCAAATGTCACTGAGGAAGCCAACTTGGCCAATGACAAGGCAAAGAAATGCTCATTTAAGATACCTAAAATGTGAGTTTAAGAAGGCCAATCATCATAATTCCCATTTGGCAAAAGGTCAGGCATTCAAACTGTTGCCTGCCATATACTGCACACCATTTCCAAAGGTTGGAAATACACTTATCTTGATCTCAAATTCCTGTAACCACAACTAGTTGGTACAATACAGAAAACAAGCAGGAAAAAAAAAAAAGGCTGGAATACAAAGCATATAATGCTGGACATTAAATCACTGTGAATTCTTCCTTCTCAAACCTGATGTGAAAACAATCTGCCCCTGAACCTTTGGTGTTATTTACGCCCAATCTTTTAATATTTTCTCTTCCTATTTTCCTATCACAGGAAAAGCAGAGCATTAGTATCAGACATCTAATTATTTTCTGGCGAGTTTTCTTCCTCTGAAAAATGAAAGACGTATTGTCTAG
Source organism: Centrocercus urophasianus (assembly GCF_019232065.1). Taxonomy (NCBI): domain Eukaryota; kingdom Metazoa; phylum Chordata; class Aves; order Galliformes; family Phasianidae; genus Centrocercus; species Centrocercus urophasianus. The sequence goes on from NW_024884142.1 coordinate 65,128,413, forward strand.
TATGAAAAGGATTGTCCAGAAAGGATGGCCTAGATGGACAGCATCCAGGTCAGAAAAGCCTAGTTCTAAAGTTGGCTTCCAAGTGCCCTGAACACTGTACAGATGGTCACTACATGGATGAGCTCCATAGCAAGACACCCAGAACAGCTTACTGCACATTCACTATGATCTATATAGCAAGTCTGAAGTTGGAAATCTTGGACACACTTGACTACAGTAGAAGAATTATAGATAAAATAGAGGAAATATGCATACGATATAATTTGTCACTAACTGTTTATTTTTAACTATTTTGCCTGTTTCCTAGGCAAATCTGTTGCCTATCCTATCAGCTTATATACACCTGTCACACTGAAAGAAATGCCTCCTACTTATTACCATGGAAACTACAACATATACATAAAGTACAGTAACACTGTTTGACAGAGCAAATTCTCTGCTAAAAAAAAAAAAACAAAACAAAACACTTCTTCAACATAGTCACCACCATCAGCCAGCTCACACAGATGAGCTGAATCAAGATGCTCTTCATTTTCTGGTGTGATAGCTGTGCGTGGCCAACCAAAACATGGTTTGTTTTTCCCATGTCTGTCACCACTGCCGAAATGCACCACCAAACAACCACTGCACTGTGCTCACATCCACTCTTTGTTCTCCAGAAATCTTCAGCAAGATCAATAAATGTCAACAGGTCAGCAACTTTTCCTCACAGAGGAATTCAATGCCACACCTTTGCTTCATCCGCATTTCTATGTCAGATGCCAATTGGTCAGAATGTCCCTCAGCTGTTCTCTGTCAGACAACAATGAAAAAGAATGGAGTATCAGTGGGAAGGTTCAATCCCTGCTACCATAACATCAACATCTGTCTCTGACATCATAAAATAGGAGGCATTACTTTCAGAGCTGCTCTCATATAGACACAGAATCAGAATCACAGAATCGTAGAATGACATGGGTTGGAAGGGACAAAAAGAATCACCAAGCTTCAACCTCCCCGCTGCATGCAGGGCCTCCAACCTCCACACTTAATACTAGAGAAGGCTGCCCCAAGGCCCCATGCAACCTGGACACGAGGTCTCCATACAGTCAACAAATGTACAGTTGGAAGAGTAGCATGGTTAAGATGGTACTTTACAGGTTTTAGAGTTGGAAAGATTACCATGGTGGAAAAGAGACAATCAAAGAAGAAATGCTCACCTGTACTGAGGATCTAGGCTCACTAAAAGGAGGGATCTCCAGAAAGAGATCCTTCCCCAGTGGCAGTCAACCCTTACATGGGTCGAGGAGGAGTGAAGCCCGGCCCCACCACTTCCGGTCACACAGCTGAATTGCCTTCACCTGTGCTCCCAGGGCTGACCAGGTCCTTTCTCCAGGTGCTCAATCAGTGGTTCAGGCCACAACTCAACAGTTCCCATACACAATGAAACCAGATTATTCTGAAATGTTTGGAGATAATTAGAATGCCTAAAATTCCCAGTCCTTATCAGTTATAAAAGGTTCCTGCTGGTGCTAGAGAAGATGCATGAAAACCAAATAACTAGCCACAGAAATTAATTTCACAACATAAGAATAAAACAACATGATTCACATGAGAACTATTGTTAGTATATATCACAAGTCAAGTAAAATTTTGAAATGTACGTGAGGACTGCACATATTCTCAATCTAATTATGACATTTCTTTAGGAACGATGATGGTAATTCAGCAGTGGCTAATTTATAAATCCAAACTCCATAAACTCTTATCTTTTATTCTGATGCATAGCCTATATCTGATCAAGTTCTTAAAATGATCATATAGGATTTTCGACTAAACCAAAATGTCTCATGTTCTAACTCCTGCTTTGATTTCAGCAACTAAAGGGGTTATCTAGCACTTCTCAGGGTCAAGACTGAATTGATTACATGTGTTTTCCTGCTTGTTTCCCCTCAAAAAGCTAAACTCAATTTATCTCCATATAAATTCCAATATTCCAAACACAATAGGTTGATCTCTGTAAAGGCACTTTTCCTTCCTTTCATACAGAAAATATCCTGTAAACAGCCTATTCCCCACTCTTCAAGTGACTGCCTTTGTTTACAGGAAGGAAAGGCAACAGAAGCCTTGCCATGGAACAGCAAGAGCTGAAAAGTTCTGCTTCATTTCTTACTGTGCAGGTGTTTCAGACATGAAATCTATTGTAATTCTAATTCTTCATTTCAGAAAGAAAACATGCTGCTTCTTTTTGAAATACAGACCAAGAAACAGAAAACAAAAGAGTAAGGAAGTAGCAGCATGCCTCACTGTGGAACAAAATAAAAATATAAAATGAACAAGCCATAAGCAAGATCCACAAGGTGCTTTCTTTTCTTAGCTCTGGGTAATGAGACGCAGAAAGACAAGAGTCACCAAGATTTAGAAAGAGAAATGTAGTAAAAAACCATGGACCCAAATATACAACTAATAATCCCAATTAAGCATTCACTTGATTTGTTTTTCAGCTCTTCCAAATCTCCACCCTTACCATTCCTCTTTCCATGCAATACTTTTATAATACTATCAAATAAAATATTTATTCAATGCTTGGGAATGTACTTGCTGCACAAGCTAGTATCTATGCTTTAAAATTTGTAAAAAAATCTGGTTTGGGACACCACTTTTTCTTTTATGCTGACTTATTTACAAGGCTTTTCCTCTGAATACATAATTTTTCTTGATTTCATGCTGCCCAGCATGAAATAAGCAAAGTCAAAGATGGCCAGAATCTTGATTTGTACATTAAAAAATAAAAAACCAACACTCTCTTATTTTACAAGTTTCAAGAGTACAAATGCTGGTTGCAAGTTGCAAAGTATATTTACAACTCAAGCTGATACTCCTCATTTACAGAGTTTCTTCCCAAGCACAATCAAGTTTCAAAGAAGTCATGAGCAAAAGGAAAAATAACTCATGTTGGTTCAAGACAACTGATAACTCAGTTTGTACATGCTTGTGAGTTTCAGAAATACTTAAACCTATTATAGTAAGAGTTACATTCTAAGATCAGTAATTATTGCACATCAAAGCATGGAAAAACACAATTCAAAAAAACAGTCAAGCAGATGACTAATGTAGCAGTTTATCATTCCATTTGAAAAGAAATCTTGGGAGTTAATGCTATCACAAACTACCTATGACAAAGATACTTTATTTGACCCAGGCTGGCCAAAGTTCATCAGCTACAGACCCATTTAGTTATAGTAAACCCAGTGAGTACTGGGGTTCCACAGAGCTCCATTTTATGGATAGTTTTCATCAGTGACTTGGATACAGGACTTGAAGGTTATGTTTAATGAACTTCATGCCCCCTTTTTTTTTTTTTTTGACAAGTTACCCACCTAGTTGACCAAGGGAAGTCAGTTGATGAAATCTTTGAATTTAAGCAAAGTTTTCAATACTGTACCATATAGAATCCTTCTGGACAAAGCATCCAGCACGTAGCTAGACAAAAAGATAATGTGATGGGTGAATGATTACCTGTTGAATTGGGCTCAAAGGGCAATATTAGACAGGCTTACATCAGGCTGGAGGCTCATCACTAGTGGAGTTCCCCAAGGCCCCAATTTTAAGGCCAGTTGGGAGAATTTAGACAAGGGTGCCTTGTCAGGGAAGGGGTGGGCAGGTGGGACTGGGAAAAGTTTCTTCACCAAAATGGTGACGGTGCTGGGCACCAAGTTGCCAGAGTTCAAGAAGCATTTGGAGAATGTTTTCAAATATAGGATTTGAATTTTGGGTGGTGCTATGTGGAGTCAGAAGCTAGGTTCTATCATCCTTTTAGATCCCTTCCAACTCAGAATATTCTGATTTCACTGTCATGGTAAATATTGCTCCTAGTTCTATGAAACAGTGCCTATGCGTGCAGTGAAGGAATGATATGATCCACTACATAGATGGATGCAATGCTCAACCCTGGACATGTAGCTGAATGCTGAACATGGAACAGAATTCAATAACCAGAGAGAACACTGATCCAAACATCATCTCACAGTTCAATGCAACAGGAAGCCAACTACAAGGACTAGGTGGGCTGAACAATTTGAAGGTTAACACATGGATCACACTGTTTCAATCATAACATTTTCATTAAAACACGCAGTTACTTAGAGCCTGTTAAAAACAACATGACAGTTCGGCTTGAAACAGAATGCAATGTGATCAGTTACCTGGGGAAATAAATTAGATCACTGCAGTCTGAATACTTAAGGAAAGATTTGCTAATTAGATGCAATTAATTACTCAGCAGTACTTATTTGAAAAGCAATATCCATTCTGTTTTTGTCTACCTAAGTCTCAGACTGACTGGTGAGAAGAATTGTTTATGGAACCTGCTGAGCTACCTACAATTTTGGATAAATCCTTTCTCTGAGATGGATAGTAAAGAGCACTCGTTATAGAAGTGATATAAGGTGGACAGTGCTCTTGGGAGCATAAACAGGTTTACCTTGCAACTCTATCCTTCTCCAGAAGGAAAAAAAAAAAAAAATAAAAATAAATTAGCCCTGCTCTAACTTGGAAGAGTTCTTTAAAATTCAGGAGTGCTGTTCATCAGAAAAACAGGAAATGCAAGCTAGAGAAAAGCTCTGCCTTTTGAAACTCCTTTTTCAACTGGGAAATGGTCTGTGCACTATATTGAAATTATATTAGAAATAACCTATCATGACACCTTCTTACCTACAATACGTGTTGTCAATTTATTTATATTCATTAAAAAAAAAATAAGAGCTAAATTGTTACAATCTACATTTTCAACATGCCACCTCTCACGCTGCCATTCTTGTGCTTAACATGAATATCCTAGCTCTTCCCCCTCCTCCCTTTTTCTTTGAAACAATGCTCAACTCTAGGCATTTCTTCCCCCACTTTGCAACACCTCATATTGACCGTGAAGCAAAACCACATGGTAATCAAGACCACAAAGAAAACATGAAATCATATCAACTTTGACACTATAAGTTACCACATTTGGACTATAAATCACAGAAGATGCAGTACAGAGCAGATAACATAGCAAATTTCTGATCTGTTCAGTGACACCTTGTCTTGAATGTCAGCACAGGTTCTTTGATCTCTGCCAGAAAGGACTCAGCATTCACTCCTCATATTTACTTTAATATACTTTGTGCTCTTCCATACTTCACCACAAAATTAGGTGAACAGCTTAATTACGAATGGCTTGGTATAATCACAGCAAAGCTGAGTATCATGCCATACAATTAGAAAAAAAAAAAAGGCTTTTAACATCCTGTGTTGAGTAACATGAGTTTCAAATTGAGAGATTTGCAGTGTTTTTGATACCCACTAAACAAAAAAAAGAGAAAATACAAAAATGTAAATGTTAAAGTTTTAATGACAAAGATGAGTTATCAGCCCAAACTGAAGTTACTACACAAGACAAATCTCTGCCTAAATCCATTATAAAGAAGAAGAAAAAGGTCAACAATAAAGATGAAGTAGTATTGATAATTTTCTATTAAAAGAAAGTGGAATGGAAAGCAACTGACATGGGATAAGTGCTTAGAAAAAGATGCAAAAATTATTCAGAAGTTATAAAAGAAACATGCTACTCACAGCACAAATTTAGTTAAGTTTGTCATTCACACAGATAATTCTAAAATTTCAAATTCTGAAAAACTTTCTGCTGTTCCCATAGGGCAGCTCAATATTTTGTCAGTAACTTTTGTTTGGGTAGAGAGGGTGCTTTGTTGTTCTTTTCCTCTCTCTGTGTGATACAAAGAAAAAAATAACTCTTTATCAGCTCTGTTTTTCTTCAAGAGTGAGAAGTAGGGCAGGTTTCAAATATCAGTAGAGAGGATTTTTTATTCGTATTTGTTATTTTCTCTCATAAACAGGATTAGAGCTTCGGGAATAATGCCTCACTGTGCGTACAGTATGCCATCTTGACAGCATAGCTTGCTTTTTCAAATAAAAATGAGCCACAGTCACTTCAGAATGTGGTAATCAAAGATAGTGAATAGAGGATGAGCAGAAACCTAATCAAATGTAGGTTTTTATAAGTTGGTACCACTGCTCTAGTGGCAACACAACCATGTAAGTACAAGGCAGGAAGCTGAAACCTCAACCAATCCACAAGTGATTGAATGAGTTTAATTGTATGTTTTTGAGCACAGATCATAGAATCATGACAGTGATGGTTACAAGAGACTTCAGAAAGTCACACTCCTGCTAAGATCATAGCTGTCATCAGCACTAGAAAAGGTCAGGTATGGCTTTATTTCATTGAGTCTTGAATACCTCGACAGATGTAAATTCAGCAACTTCTCCAAGCAGCCAATTCCTGGGCTGCACTACTTCCGGTAGTTCTTCACATCTTCACATCCAGTCCTTCTTCACATCTAATGGGAGCCCTACCAAATCACTGTCCGTGGTCATTGGTCCACTATTGTTTTTGTAACTGCTCTTCAAGTACCTGTGTGATGCTCTCAGGTCACCTACTAGTCGCTGCTTTGCCAGGAGAGCCAAGCCTCGCTCTGTCAACATCTTGTGACAGGTCATGCGCTCCGAGCAGTGGAGCTACTACCCAAGCTACTGGTGCTCCCCACTTCCCCAACATCTCCCCTGAACTATGGGGAACAAAATCTGATATTTAACATCAAAATATTTAATATACCTTCCAGATATCCATATTATAATTCTGCACTGAAATAACCAGTTAACAGTTCACTAAATTTAGCAATTGATTTCATCTTTTCTTCAGTCAACAGAATTATATCATCATAGCACATTTCATAGAAACTTATACACTTGATTGAAAAGCCTACTCAAAATTCTGTACAGTCCTCTTTCAACCTTAATTCTAGGATCCAACACTGAAAAGACAGACAATGCCTCCAATTGCATTTAAATGTCTTTCACTTCCCTTTGAAGCACAGAGACAAAAATAGCATAACTGGTCATCAAATTCATTTCAAAAATATGAGTCTCATAATTTACAGCCATTGCTTTTAATAGTCAGCATTCAATTACATGGCAAAATAGTAGAATGGAATAAGCCAGATCAAATGCACACACTAAGTGCAAACTATAATGGAATATATAAGAAAAACATTCCATAAAACACAAGGAATTAATAATGACCCTTCTATGAACTGCAGAGATCTGGGCTAAGAAGTACACTATAACACTAGCAAAAATACTTTTTCCATTCAGATTGACTAATTTGGAATCAGTCAAAAAATTTCCAGCACCTAAATAATATCAACTCATATCCACAGATCAGATTTCAGCTACATTGTAAGTCTAGTATCAATCACAACAAAGACAAAAATCACCATAATTTTACCCAACAGGTGAACTGAGGGAAATGATACTCTTTATGGAAGTTGCAACACAGGATATTTTAAGCTACAGTAGTTATCTTACATTAAAAAAAAAAGCTGAAGCCCATAAAAGCGTAAACTTGACGTAACAATGAGAATGGAATCACAATACATTACATATATACACACAAATGGAAATGAATTCTTCTGCAATTACTTTGATAAAAAAACATTTTTCTAAGTGTTTTAGATTCCCATCATAACTAAGGCCCTATCTGGCCCTATCTACTTATATTACAGTCCTGCACGTATTCTACTTGCCAGACAAAAAAAAACCTATACACCACTTTCCATCTGTTTTAGTGCAAAACATTTTGATTTAACTAATTTTCTCACCACTGTATTTCACTCATCCCTGATATAGATGCAAGGATTGTTCATTCACAAGCAGTTCTAATAAACAAAGCAAATGTGCAGCATTGTGAAATCTTTCATTATCTACAAGGGATGCTTTGAAAGTAATGTCACCTGTTTTATTATGTTGGACTACAAAATCATAGGTGGATGTTGTTGGTACAACAGTAGAGATTGAATCTTCTCTCCAATAATTCCAGTCCATTTTGTTGCCACATGACAGAGAGGCAGCCTGAACAAAAGGCATCTGACAAGTGCACATGAAGTGAAGGTGTGGCGCTGAAGTCCGCCATGCAGAAAATTTGCACCTCCTAACTTTTATCTACACTTGCTGAATGCTTATGGTGATCAAACATTGGACATAGGTACACTGAGATGGTTGGCGGTGTGTTTCAGAGAAAACAGCGATGTGAAAAACAAGTCACATTCCAGATAGCTGTGCACAGCTGTCACATCACAAAACAGAGAGCGTATTGATAACTCATCCATGTGAACCGGCTAATGGTGGTGACTACATTGAAAAATAGTGCTTTTTTAGTGGAGAATTTGCTCTGCTAAATAGTGTTATTGTACTCTTTGCATCTGTTGAGGTTTCCAAGGAAATAAGTAAGAGGCATTACTTTCAGAGCAACTTAAGTATCTTATGAAAATCAGACACAGTAGAACTGTGGAAAGAAAACAGAGCAAGAAAATTTAGCTTTGTGTTCTACAGAAATTGGATCTATATGATAAAACTTACTTACAGGTAGAGATTCGTGTTTCCCTTTTATGACAAGTGTGTCCTACACTGCTGCTCTCCATTCCTTTTTTCTTTACTAACTGGTTAACAGAATAGTTAGCAACTTCACATTTATCTTAAAATTAAAACTTGGTTTCTAGTCAGAATTGTATTGTTTGGATTCATTTTCCATTTAGGGTTACAAGATGCGTGTTATCTATTTTCTTTAAATGGGTTGTTAATGAAATAAGATTTCCAGTTTGCATTTTTAAACCCATTGTTCTTGAAAACAAAACTTCAAGAACATACTACAGACACAGCATAGTTTGTCTGGTTCCAAATGAGAAATACACAACATGTATTTCAGACATGTCTAAATAAACCAACTTGACAATCAGACTAGAAGCATCCCATAGCCACTATGGTATGAGAAAAGAAACAAAGAAAAGGAACAGATAATAGCTTGCCACCAATAAAACAAAAAATCACTAAGACCAAGTTTGGTGTGCTGTACCAAGAAGTATGTGAAGGCCTTATTTATGAAGGATTTTTACAGACCCTAATGTCTGAGGAACATAAAAAATACAACACATTTGAATTACTGAATAATTAGCAAGAATGACAGTTCTACATTGCCATGTGCCATATACAGTTATTTTCGTTCCATCTTCAGTTAAAATATTCTCTGAGTTTGTATTTCTAAAGAGGCCATCTGCTTCTGAACTTAAACAAATGGCCTTAACTGTGATGCAGTTATGGCTATGAGTATTTGTGAAACAGGAATAATAGCTGCCTATAAGTTGCTTAAAAATAAAACTTTGTCACAAGGCTGTTCATGCTCCGTATTTTTGGGCAGAGTTTAGAAAACAGCAAGGCTTTGCACCTACTTGCATTCTGCTAAGTAGCCCAGACTGAACAGCACTCAGTAGATTTGGCACCACATCATGCCACATCTTCTGCCTTAAAAGTCTACTCATTCAGTACACTGACCTCCAGTCTAGTGAATATAATCTTTGGACTCGTTAAAAATACTCATTAACTACAAGGAATTTAACCTGACTTGAAACAGACTTTTAAGGCTGCCAAAATTCTAGAAATATACAGCCTTTATCTCAGCCACTGAGTCAAAATTAAACCAAGACAAACCCTTCTATTACAAAGTTTCAGTTGCTATCAGGAGGAAGGTTGGAATAAAATAGTGTCAGAGTGCTTTGTAAATCAGTTACTTTGTGTGCAGTCATGCAGTTTTAGCTCAGTGATGCACCTGTATAACAATTTATATCCTCTAAGGACATTATCTACCATAAATTCAGATCCAAAAACTGCGATAAAGAGTAACAAAACATAGTTGTCAAGCGATCCACCATTTCCACATAAAGCTATCTAGCATCCAAAAGAACTCCACAACTTAAATATCAGCTGGCTTGAAAAGTAATCCCATTTTTGTGACAGTGATATTCTAATACAGTTTTAAAGTTTAACAGGATATATAAAAACAAAATAAAACAAAGCCCAACAAGATCTTGTATTAAGCTGATTCTACAGGCCAAGAACAACTTGTTTCTTTCTTTCGAGTTGTAAACCCAGGATCACTGAAAGAACAAAAGAAAAAGTGATCCACTTCTAAGTGATCCACTCTAAGAGGAGTTTGCTTTTTTATGTTTGTTCATGGAACAGAAAACAAAACTGTTAGTCACATGCTCTGTCCTTCTGCATTTCTGCTATGTGCACAAGCACATACACACACACCCGTTTACTCAGTCTCTCCCAAACCCAACAGTGGGTTCTGTTGCATTTTATTTCCTGTTAGTAGAAGGTTATTCCCAAGAAATTCTAACTACACTGCAAGAACGTTAAGAATGAGACTGAATGGTACTTAAAAAGTGCTTGAGACAACTGTACAATTGCAATACATACACTTAACAGTTATTAGATCCAAGTATCTTAAATATCACCCAGCCTTCCTCTTCCAATAAAGTTATTTGTGTTTATTGTCCCCGTCATGATTATTGGCTAGACAGTTTCTAAACAACTCATTTTAAAAACAAAATAGGTACAAAGATTCTTTTTATTGAAGACAGAAGTATTTTCAACTTAGTGTATTTTAAATATGTACGGACTACAAGAAGAACAGAAAACATACATTATATTTCAGAGTACTCGGAGGGAACAATATTTTTGTCTGACATGCTTTTTTATTCCCCAAAACAGGAGAAACAGTATCCAGTGGTGATTTCTGAATCCAAGAGATACTGAAAAATTTTCACTGAACTTTCCTATGCAAACACAGAAGAAAAAGAAATCACAATTCTGGACCTTGGGACTACAAAGGGAAAGGTGAAAAATAACCTTCATCAGAACTTGGTTTTAGAGAAACAAACAAACAAAAAGACGAGTGCATGGGATTAAGTTTATACCCAGGCTTTGATTCTATTGTACTGAAAGCGACAGGTGAAAAGAATCTGTATCAGCTCTGTGGAACTGTGACAGTTCTATACAAAGACAGGCTCACTTTGCAGGGCTTTTGTTTATCTCATATCAGTTCACTACAAAAGATAGCATTCAGTTTTCAGACAGATCTTTTTTTGTTCCATTGAGACCATAGGGTTAGGCCAGTAAGACTGGCTAGCCAAGTTACTCACTTGTGAACTCTGATATTAATAGGTTATTTTGTCATAAACTGCTCTCGATATAGTAATGGAAAAGTACATATGAACCAAAAAAAAAGGTTTGCAAACCTCAACCTTGCTTTGTGTGTCTTTCTGCTGAAAAACATCAACACTGGCAAAATTTAGATCTACAACTCCATTTGACCTAGTCAAAGAACAGGCAGATGGACATGAAGGGGATTCTTTTGATATAATAAAAAATTTATAACAAATGATGTCATCTGACGCAGCAATTAATATATAAAAATAAATCTAAAGGTTTTTTCCTCCAAATAAATGTTATATTAATTTAACAATAAAATGGGAACATTTTGAACATATTTGTATGTATGGAAGTTATTCTTAGTAAACACATGTTCCCACTCACAAGGCCTCCTCATTCTTCCTGCATCTAAGATGAAAGCAAAAAATACCCATTTTTCCTTGATGTATTCAAGTACAGAGAGCTAAACAAATGAGGACCTAAAGCCATCAATTCATTGAGAAATCACTGTTCGATGAGACAAACTTACCTGATTGCAAGTATTATATATACATACATACATATATAACTACTCTCTATATATTTTAGATTATATATATATATATATATATATAACTACTCTAATAATATGATGTTACCTTTTTTAACCTACTTTCTTCATCTGCTAGTACTTTGCAAGTTGCTCATCTTTGATTATAAAAACGTTATCAAAACATGCTGGTGGCTACAATAGTCACAAGGAGGGAGGAAAAAAAGAAAAGTAAATTAACAAGGAGCCTCTGCTAAGGTTTCCAGAGCTCTTAAGTCTTCATACTGACTGTATGTACCATGCAAGGTGTTCAGAAAAACATCTAGTTTTACAGGACCACTGGTCAAATTATGAGATGTTGATGATACGCAGAGTGCTTAGAACTGCAGAGTATCCAGAGAAGGAACACACCAAGATCATCAGGTCCATCTCCTGTTTCCAAACAGGACTATTTGAAAAACCCACAACCTTGTGTCTAAGAGCTTTGTTCAAATGCTTCTTGAAATTTGGCAGACTTGGCACAGGATGTCTCAATTTGGAAAGGACTCACAGGGCTTTAATTACCATCATACCTGAGCACAAGACTTTACTTAAATATCATTTAAATGTATAACCCTCAGAAGGATCAACACAGTGGAATAGCAATACAGGAGGTGTAATAACAAAGCACAATAGAAAAGCACTACAAAGAAGAAGTGCTCACCTGTCTCTAACAATCTAGGCTCATAGGGAAAACTCCACAAAGGAGGGATCTCCAGAAAGAGATCCTTCCCCAGTGGCAGTCAGCCCTTAAATGAGCTCTAAGAGAGGTGCAGCCAGGCTCCACCCTTTCCGGTCACACAGCTGAATTGCCTTCACCTGTGCTCCCAAGGCTGACTGGGTCCTTTTCCCAGGAGCTCAATCAGTGGTTCAGGCCACAACCCAACAGTTCCCATACTATGTGATAAAGCTTGCAGGTACTTGCAGGTACCAAACAGAAACAAAAGGCTAAGATTTGTAGCTTAGAAAGCATTCAGGCACTTAAAACCCACTGAGTTAAGAACAAACATACAAGACCACTTTGTGTTCTATAGGTTGACTTACCCTCAAATTGATGAGAGAGAAAAACATTCATTTCTAACTTGCTTGAAAGGATAGAGTAAAACCATTGTCTATTGATGAAAGACCACTGCATCAGAGGAAAGAATTCAAAGCCAACAAGAAATCTCATTTTGCCCTAAATTTTCTACATTAGGTGCTGTACTAATACAAGATGTACCATACAAGATGTTGCAAGATAAGTAATCTCACTTATTTGCCAGAAGTCAATGGCTAACCTGTGCTTTTGGCCTAATCAAAGGCTGAGCATGCCCCCTCGGCAGAAGTAAACATGAAACCTTACAGGCATGAGCAGTCAGGAAACAAACCTGGGTACACGCTTTCCAGGCAGAAGTTGTGAGCTAACAGTCAGCTGCCTTTCATCAGGATGTATGCTCTGCCTCCAGCCTCTGGTTAGACAAACAGCACACTCTGCCCCTCTGGGTACAGTAACATATCCAGGGTTGGAGTGAGTTATGCTGCTGTACCATAGCCCTACACTTATTAAACAAAGAAAGGTGATTGTTATCCCACAAGTGGATAATGGCAGTCAGTAGAAGGGTGTAGGAGACAGAATAGAGCATGGAGTAAAGGCCATAAAGAGTTTTATTGTAGAAGGAAAGATTACGTAGGAAGAGGAGAGTATAAGAGTAGAAATTATGTTGTTACAGTTTAAGAGAAAAATGCATTCTGAACAGAATTTTTCTTAATTTATTGCCAAAAAGGTTGAAGGTCATAAACATTTAATTAGAAGCTGAAGTTTCATGTTTCATAACATCTCACAACTGCAAGGCTTTACTGCGGTCAGTTCAACTGTAAGAGTTTTTATATTGTTGCTATAAATCACCTGAGCTACTGGTAATTAGTTGCAATTTTGTTTTAGTGCTTCTGAAGCTACTGTCTCCAAAAGGCTCAGTACAATTGTTTCTATCAGTTTATTCCCAAGTAAGTAATCCCATTAGGATTCGAGCTGACTTTGAATTATTAGTTTCTTGGGGAAAGGTAGAAGCAAACTAAGAGCCAGAACACTATGGTTAAATAAAACAATTTGAAAGCAAAATAAAGCATGTGTGTGCTGAAGTTCCTCCTTCAAATAAAAGGTGCAGAAAGGAGTTTCCTGGGGAATAAATGGAAAGTAGAGGTCTGACAGTTATTTCCTTAAGTCATCAACAGCTGAACAGAAGAACACAGTTCAACCCCATACCCTCCACACAACCATTCACTACCTTTTCTCCACAACCAAAGCTTTCCAATAAATGAAAATGTCTTCAAATTCCTTCCTGTATCTTAATCTCCAGAAGTGCAAATTCATACACAAAGGTAGGGAGAAAAAAGTAGTAACACAAAAAGACATTGTTGTACATAACAGCAATTAACACAGCTAAAATAAACAATGTCTTACAAGACAAAAACAAGACTGTCTTGGTAATAATTCATTAAAGTATCTGGTACTGCACCAGAGATCACAGATGGTTTGGGTTGGAAGGGACATTTAAGATCATCTGTTTCCAACCCTCCTGCTATAGGCAGGGACACCTCCCACTAGACCAGGTTGCTCACATCCCCATCCAGCCTGGCCTTCAATGCTTCCAGTGATGGAACATCCACAATCTCTCTGGGCAACCTGTTCCAGTGTCTCACTGCCCTGACAGTAAAGAATTTCTTCCCAATATATAGTCTCTCACATCAGTAATATTATATTTTAAGCTTTAACAATGAAACAAAATGTGCATGTGGGTGTGTGGTGGTGGGGAGACAGACTGTGATATGTTCTAAGTATCTGAACACACATTTGGTATCTGATCAAGCACCACAGTTCTTTTGCAAAGAAAGGAGATTAGTGGTAGAGTAGGACTTCTCGCAAACTTGTACAACAGAAGCTAAAAATGGATCATATGTAACTTATTAGATATAATTCCAAACCAAAACAAAGCATAAAGAAAATCCATTTTTCCACCCTTAAAGTGATCATACATCTGAGGTCTTGTCTTCAATTTATTTCCACAATTCTTTTGTAACTTCAAGTGAATGGCATAAAATTGCATCAAGAGCCCACTCCAGCAGTAATCTTTCCTTAAACACAGGCATATCCTGAAGGACAGTCATAATCTTGAAAGAGCAGACGTGACAGTTTGAATAAAAAAAAAGAAAGCAGTTTTTGTTTATTAAGTAAAGTGATGAATTAGCAGTGGTACCCTCCAAATCTTTAACCATCACTTGGCACATCTTAACAATCAGTTCCATTTAACAGAACACATAAGATGATCGTAATATTCACAGGTTTTATTGGCTTTTGTCACAATTTTTAGTTCCATTTTGCTTTTTAACTTTAAGAAAAATTTAAATGGCAAGAAAGATCTACTTTATTCAACACTGAAACATTGACCTTTCTTCAGGTTAGATTTTCCTGTTACATTATATATGATTTGCTACACAAGTCTGAAAATTGCAGCAGCTCATTTAGAGCAATGCCTTGTAGCTGTGAAGCCAGTGTCACAAAGCACACCCATAACTCAGCACTGAATGGTATCTAGCTGTATCAAGGGCAGGAGTTCTTTCCTCATCTCCAGAAAAAGCCCACACCAAAAAGTAGATCCAAATCACTTTATTATCCATGATTACGTAACTATGTCAGAAGGCACGAAACTGTAACAATTTTCAGTCCATCCTGAAAATTTGATTTTGTCCTCCTGGAAGAACAAACTAGGGGATAGACCATCATAAATATTAAGTCTTCTGGTGTCACTTTAGTCATCAGTCTTTTGGCAACGCAGAGCCATCATACTCAAGCTCCAATAACAGAACATGAATTGCTTTCACAGTTTTGAACAGTTAGCATCAAAGCCTTCCTTAGCAAAACCTGTTTCCAAAATGCTCAACACTTTGGCTTCTGTCTGTATTTCCACTTCTGATTTTTTCTGATTCCATTTTTCTGAATGATATTTTTCTTCATATTGTATAAGCAGATGAAAGAAGTTAAGCTACCTACAACACAGCACTACTCTTTCATGGTGTGCTAGTAAGGAATGCTAGTAAAGATTTTTCAGAACATCCATCAGGAGAGAAAATTAACTCTCAAGGTGGGAGATGGAGTTACATCAGTACAACAGTTTGCTTATTATAAATATATAGAGGAGTAAAAAGATAGGCCTGAAGACTAGTATAACCAATAAAAGTCTGTCACCAAAAGCTTATTCAGATATTACCAGGAAAATTTAACAAAATAGTATTTTTTACAATTTCATATGTTCTATCAACTTCAGTGGAATTGAACAACGATTCTGGTAAAAATGAACAACCACAAACAAAATCAGTAAAGTGATCAATATAAAGCAAATATAGGAAGCTGCATGCTTATTCTGGTGTTTGTAACAAAAACACTGGTATATAATCAGCTATGAGAATGCGAGTAAGACCACGGCAGCAAGAAAAAGCAAGAAAATAAAACATTCAGGAAAATAAAAAAAAACCACACAACATCCACAACGTAGTAATCTGTGAATTCTCTAGTCAGTAATGTAGAAGACAGACATACTGCCTTAACAAGGAGGAAACTGAAGATAAATGAGGGGGAGAGAATTGGCTCAGGGGATACCTTTTCTTTCCCACCTTAAACCTCAAACTGAACCTGAAAAACAAAGCAAAACTGTAAAAACAAACAATGCCATGCAATTAAACAGTAAAGTTTAGGTAAATCAGGGTGCAATGCTGCTACTACTGCATTTTAATTTACTGTATGGTCACTATCTGATATGTAAGCCACATCATTTACATTCATTGATATGTTCATGAATACTACTGCTTCAGCTGGGATCCTGTGAGCTCTGCATAGCAACGTGATTTTCCTAGATCAACTCATCAATGGTATCAAAAGAAAAACAAGAAAGCTGTTCATACAACCTGGAACAAAGAAAGTACCTGACAGTACCATACTGAAAACAGAACAAGAGAAAACACACCATCCTGAAAAATGCAAGAAATAATGTAGTTCATTAGATGAAGCCAAAGATCAATAATGAAGCCAGTCTTAGTTCATATTTTCAATAATGGCCTTGACACTAAATGGAAGCTGCTAATGAAATCTGAATATAACACAGTTGGAAAACACTCGCACTGTGAAGGAAGGTCAAAACGTTACTGAAAAAGAACAAAGTGAGATTTGAGGAATAATTTCATTTCACTTTTGTGTGCAAAATCATTCATTCAAGAATGAAAGGAGAATTTTCCATCTGGTAGTTCATCAGAAAGAATAACCGCGACATTGTACTCAACAAGAACACAGAATTGCACGTTTCCAGTAGAAGTAATGCTTCAATGCCACTTTATTTGCCAGATAATTCTTCATAAAACACTGCTTAAATTCTTCTTAGGCATAACCAAAAAAAAACCAAACAACCCACAGAGTAAGTACAGAGAAGGACCTGTTTCCCAGTCAACATACTGTGTAAGAAAAACTAAATGTTTGTCTTATTTAAAGACTAGTTAAATTTTTGACTAGATTAACCTCAGAAAAATTAGGTCTGACAGTAAAATCAGGAAGAAAGGAAAAGTACATAAGCTAAACAAGGATATTGCTGTGCAGCATGGCTGAAAAACTCAAGGGATGAGATGCTAACCAGAGAGACCTACACAGGCTTGAGCAGTGGGCCCAAGGTAAACCTCATGAGGTTCAACAAATCCAAGCGCAAAGTCTTGCACCTGGGTTACAGCAACCCCCAATATCAGTATAAGCTTTAAGAAGAAAGGATTAAGTGCAGCCCTGCTGAAAAGGATTTGGGGGTACTGGTAGACGGCAAGCTAGACATGAACTAGTAATGTGCCCACACAGTACAGAAAGCTGTATCCTGGGCTGTGTCAAAAGCAGCATGGCCAGCAGGATGAGAGACATGATCCTGCCCCTCTTCTCCGCACTGAGGTCTCATCTGGAGTACTGCATCCAGATGTGGAATCCTCAGTACAGGTGAGACACGGACCTGTTAGAGCACATCCAAAGGATCCAAGGGATGGAACCTTTCCTATTAGGACAGCTGGGGCTGTTCAGCCTGGAGAAGAGAAGGCTCCAAGGAGACCTGATAATGGCGTTTCAGTATCTAAAAAGGGACTACGAGAAAGAAGGAGACAGACAATTTAGCAGGATCCATTGTGATACAACAAGGGAAAATAGTTTCAAACCGAAAGAGGGGAGACTTAGATTAGATATAATGGAGAAATTTTTTACAATAAGAGTGATGAAGCACTGGGACAAGTAGTCCAGAGAGGCAGTGGATACCCTGTCTTTGGAGACATCCAACATCAGGCTGGACAGGGCTCTGAGCACTCTGTTCTAGCTGTAGTTGCCCCAGTTCATTGTAGGGGAATTGGACTAGGTGACTTTTGCAGACAATTTCTGAGAACAGGATCTTTAATCTCAGCATGTCTTTCATATAGAGGTTAGAAGAAAAAAAAAATTCTAGTCCTCAGTAAAGCAAGCCCCTGGAACAGCCTTCCATCACACATGAGATGGATGAAGGAAAAAAAAACAAGCAAAAATACAAAAAACCCACAGGCAACATCAGTAAATCAAAACTGAAAGGAACTGGTTTAGTAAAGAGATCAATGATGCAGTTGTTTAATAAAGCAGTAACATTAACAACTATGCAAATACTTGAGTTCAGGATAAAGAAAGTTCCAGGCTAGGACTGCCCATTTGTACTTACCAGACTTAGAATTCAACAATTTTTGAGATCTGACAATTTTATAAATCTAAAGTTTTGTCTCCTGTTGAAAATATGACTCAAAAGGACAAACTGAGTTTCTCTGTATCCTTTCCAAAAGGTGGATAAAAAAAAATTCCTTCCCATCTTTAGCAAATCATCAGAAGCAAATCTGTAGCCCTCTGCCAACAGAGGAGCGCTATCAGGATTATTTCACCATAAAGGAGGTTTACACTAAAGGAAATTCTTTCCATTCCCTTTCCTGTTTGTTTTGCTCAACTCAGCACATATACACATTGTCTTCCATACCGAAGCTGAATGCTATATAAAATCTTGATTTTTTTAAAAAACTCAAACATATAAAAACATATAAAAACCAAAACCAAAGATCTGTTTCATGCATTAGTAAGCGCAGAAATATTTTAAAATAAATTACTGTGGACCAAGAACAGAAATCATCTCAATCTTTTGAGGTACTCCTGGCTTTTCTTTATGGTTAATGAACCTAAGAGGTAAGACTAAACATAAAAAGATACAGGCAGCACCTCCCTTCAGAACTGAATGCTTTATTTCAGTTTTTTAAACTAAGACTTATCACGGCCTTTTCTTTTTTAGCAGTTGTACAGGTAATTCCAGCATAGATTATTAGAAGTTTGACAATAATAAAATTAGTAATCAGAACAAGAGAGTTAGATACAAATTCAGTTTTGACAGGCTCAGAGTCAATTTCAAACTCAGCTTGTCCTGCTCTTTAACAGTAAGAGAACCTTTTTGGAAGAAATCCAATTGAGTAGTTCAACAGATGTTCACACATTCAAATTCTAGTATTGCTAATCACGTTTTAGAATTCAGTGACAAGGTTAGCGATATATATCTGAAGCAATAACTGAAAAAAAATGACATTTTTCAAGTGCTTATTCCTTTGTTATGGATTATAGTTATAACATATTTTAACTGCCAATAACTTCTTTGGGAATACTTGTCAACTGGTTTAAACCAAGAATACACAATGTAAGTACAAAAGACTATTTCTTGGGCTTAAATTAAAAATCTTTCCAGTACCATAATCGAGAAATACTTTGTACCACAATAGATGAAGTTCAAACAATATAGTGGAACATCAACTAAAATTCTTAATTATCAGACCAACTATCATCAATGAACATGGTATTATATGGAATAATTCACATTAGAATGCTCTTGGGACATCATCTAACCCAACTCCCAAAGCACTGAATTCACACCAATATTTTGTAGCTGAGAATTTACTCCATCAAATAGTGTTACTGTGCTCAAAGCATCCCCTGCAGTTTCCACAGAAATGAAATAGGAGGCATTACTTTCAGAGCAATCTGCATGGTTTTACAGAACAGAGGCACATTGACTCATGTCCTTCTCAGCAAGTCTATTTCCCAGCAGGCAGTCCCCAGCATGTACTACTGCAAGAGATTCTACAGCCCCCACCCCAAGCATAAGACCTTACATTTATCCTTCTTGCAGGTCACGATGTTTATTATGGGCCATTCCTCCAATCTAAGTCATAGAGCACTGTTCTTGACCATATCAACATCTGTAATGTGATGTCACATTCTAATTTGATGAGGACAGGCCCCATTTCCTCTTCTAGGTCACTGATATAGGTACTAAACAAGATAGGTCCCCAGCCACTTCTAACTGGTCTTTGGGCAAAGTATGAACCACTGACTGTAAACTTTTTAAGCCTGACAATCCAGACACTTTTTCCATTCTTCTACTCCTCCCATTGGAAAGATAACATTGCAACTTGATTATACAGACACCGTGAAATCATGCTAAAAGATGATGAACAAACTGCCATAAGCAATATTAAATCTTAGCTAATAGAATTTATTGTTTAAGCAATATACAGAAAGGCCACAAACTTATCAATAAGCAACATGTAAAAGATACTCACAGACTTCACTGAGGGCTATCTAATGATAGCTTAAGTTTAAAAAAAAAAAAAAAAAAAAAAAACACAACAAAGGAACAATTGCAATAGATTTCTTCCTCTAAAGGAAGAGGACACAGATGAAGAATGTTTATACATAAAACAGAAAAGACAAAAGATTCAAATTTTAGCATCTGCAGATATAGCCCATGGAAAGAGATATTATTTCACCACCAAAGCAAGGAAACTCAAAGTATCCCCTTTATGCATGAATTATGCAAAGGGAAAGATTTCATGCTTTAACAAAGAATGAAGAGCTACTAAAAAGGAGGTTATTATTTATCAGTACAAATTATTACTCCTTCATACACAAATGCAACAAATATGTTGACTTCCACTTGGATTTCTAGTTAAGTTTTCACAGTGACCCAAAGGTGACTTGCAGGGTGTCCATGAAGAACAGTTTATTTTTTGGCAGGTTTTTCTTAGTTGTGTTGTTTTTCCCCCAACCATGTAATCTCATATTAAGTCACAGTGAGGAGGATCTAACATATTTGAGATGCGCATTATTACTTTTCCCACAGTTATTCCTGGAGCTGTCACAAACAAATATCATACTGAAAGATGTGGCTGAGACAGCTGGTAAAGAAAAGAATTGGCTCAGGAGAAGCTTAAATTGCAGTTTTAAACACCTCTGACCTACAGGCATCCTGAACATAGTCAAATGAGCAAATGCTAACACTGCTGAGTATAGTCTACATAAGAAAGAGGAAAACATGACATCCAACATCTACTTCCTAGGAGAAAACATCACTATGCATATATGCAAATGTTCTAACATGCAGCTACTGTATTTCCATAGATATAGAGCAAGGCACATATTCAGTTAACTGCTTGCACATATAAAGACAGTTTGTATGCACATTACCAGGAACAACAGCACACTCCATAATTGATAGTATACTATTATATATTTAGCAGTACTTAAAAGCTAAAATTTTACAAGAGTAAAATTAAAAATAATATTATGAATTTAAATACCTGTTTGCTGCAGGGCAGTATGAAGCAAAAGAATAGTCAGGTGCTTCTAACAACTATTTTACAAGGCAACAAGCTTTATCCAATCGTACAGTGAAACTCTCCCCTCTGCCACAATAATTTTTGAGCCTGTCGTTTGACTCAGCAAGATTTGATAGAGAAGATCAAGGATAATTACACCTACAGAAACTTCATTAGTAGAAGTTACATAACCACGGAGAAAAAGTCCAAAGCACCCTGAGTGAGAGAAGCACTGACATTAGCAAAATTATCAAGTCTCAGAAACTCACAGGGTAATGAAGCAGTGCTTGCCCTTTATTCAGAAGGCTCCAATGACAATAATGATTTTTCAGGGAAGAGGTTACCAAAAGTTCAGGCTCCCAGCAACTCCCTCTACCCTAACAGTAGCAACCTCAACTCATCTAGAAAACACTGCTGGAGCTCAGCAGATATTTGCTTGTCTGTTTTTTGTTGTAGAATTCTGAACTACCATCTTTACAGCTCTTCACCAATCCAGATAACCTCATCTGATCTCTTTCCCTTAGCAAATCGGTTAAATTCCACACTTGAAGTAGAAATAAACCTGTTCTCAAACTGCTATGGATTACAGCAAGCACTGTTTACCCCACTGGTCTCATCATCTTCAAGTAGATGAATTTGAAATGGTTTCCTATGCAAACAAGGCTGTGTGACTGAAAGAAATGTACAAACATACCAAGAAAGTTGCAGAGTAGCAGTGAATCTGAGAGGAGGAAGACAACCACCTCCAGACTAACTGTCAAGTAAGGGAGAAAACATTTGAGAATTCACAGGTTTATCCCAATAGTTTCTGATTCTGTTAGGTAGTTTCTACAGCTGTCTATATAGTTCTGTCAATTTACTCTGTGAATAAACTGTTGTTTCAGTTGCCCAAAAAAAGGAATTTGCAGTAGAATGTTACCATTCTGATGATGGATTTTAGCTACTTGGACATCATTTAATTGACTTATACAGATCAATCCAGATCAAAGACTTAGAGGATCAGACTAAGGGATATCTTTATATCAGCAGTATGAAGGCAACTATGGAAGTGTCAAAACAAATCCTGTGTGTTAGCACATTAAGATTTAAAAAAAAAATAATCCCCAAAGTTATTTGAAAGCCTTCCTCATATAACGGTTCTGGCTAAACATCCCAATAAGTTTCCCAGTCCTAGACATACTGTAGCAATTGGACAGATAAACATGGTGGAAAGGCAATACAGGAATGTAACAGCAAGGGGACCAGCATGGATATTTCACAGGTAAAGTAAAGGTGCTCACCCATCTCTGAAAGCCCAAGCTTGCAGAAACGACTCCACAAGGGAGGGATCTCCAACCAGAGATCCTTCGCCAGTGGCTGTCAGCCCTTAAATGAGGTCTGAGAGGTGCAGCCAGGCTCCACCCCTTCCAGTCACACAGCTGAATTGCCTTCACCTGCGCTCCCAGGGCTGACTGGTCCTTTTTCCAGGTGCTCAATCAGTGGTTCAGGCCACAACTCAACAGTTCCCATACACATACAAATAACCTTTAAGTTATTTCAGCCAAAATTACTGCCACTCTTGCACTGCGTGCTGAGAAGCACCTTTCAGCCATTCAGCTTGCCACCCTCATTTACTGTACAATGAGATTAGTGTTCCTTCAAAATGGCAAAATGAACACAGTAACTGTATAGTTTCTCATGGAGCACCATTTGCATACCACATTTTTGTGAAACATACAATGAAGTAAACTAACAGAAATTCCCAGTGGTTTCACTTATTAGCTTTCCAGTGTCAGACTAGTGCATGCTGACCTAAACTAATTCCTATCTTGTCTCAGCTCATATCACAGGTTCCATACTGCCAAACATAAAACATTTTTCTCTGGGATTCAGATAGAAGAGAACAAAAGAGTAATAACAATACTGCTGAGAAAAAAGGCTATGGGTTTATAAATACAATGGGTTGTTTTGCATTAGTCCAATGAATGAAATTGTTCTCACACTGGGTTTGCATTCATCATCAATTAGAATTTTTACATGACAAACCCAGAGCATCCTGCTGAACCCAAATCACAGCTGGCAATCCTCGCGTGGCAACACAACCACTCTTTGAAACAGCTCCCTTCATTGCTATAGAGGGGGGAAAAAAAGACACACAACACACTAGGACTAAAAATAATAAGCTGTTGTCCTGACAACCTCACAAAGGCTTACTTTACTACAGCAGAGCAGCGAGATAACCTGATCACCTTAAGCTGCTCCTAATTCTTCTAGAGCAGCTGGCCACTACAATAAGAGATGTATGCTTGCATACACACTATATACGATATCACATTATGCATTAGGATGTATGCATATACAAAGACACATTGTTCCTACATTTTTCCCCCCACTTTATGTCACACACATTTAGTGTGAATTCTCATATTGCAGTACATGTCAAGTATTCATTTTTCAGTGCTGAGAGCCTAGAAAAATACTTAATACTTACTTGTTTCCTTGAATGTTCTTTAGGTATCTAAAAGTAGGAAATAATAGGCTTTGAACTGAAAATCACAACAGAAAATAATCACAGAGGAACTGTGAGATTAGTTCTTAGATGAATAAATATATAAATGAATAAATAAACAAGTAAAAGAAAAACAAAAAAAAAAACAAGAAAAAAAGAGAGACCACAGAGTAGGATTTCCTATCTTTCACAAATGCCTCCTCCACAAAATGTAAGAGATAGAGAGAACACTCATTTGCAGTGACAGTTTTGCTAACTATGCATTAATTGCAGAATTCATTTCTACTCCCCCACGAGAACGGAAAAAGAAAAGCAGCGAGGATTTTAATACTACATGCATTTGAAAGCCATATTCACTTCTTACTCCCCCCTTATGTTCTTATCTCCCGTAACTTGCCACTTAATTCTCATAGCCTTATCAGATGTGATGGGAATAAGTGTGAAAATCCAAGTTGAAGGACAAAATACGGGTAACTGCATGGTAGTTCAGAATTTCCTTTCCACTCTCACCATACAGAATAAGCGAGTGCCCCAAGTAAAAAATAAAAATAAAATAAATAATAAAAAAAAGCAAACAGCTTCATAGGCTCTATCAGATTTAAGATAGAGGTTAGTAAACCGAAAGGGAAACAGCAGCCCAGATTGTTGATTTGTATCACAGCCCTGTATCTGTATTATGTATCCTCTAACATAAAACCCATCAAACCATTTTCATATCACTTAAATCTGGGAAGTTACATTTTGAAATTCCTGTGATTCAAAAACCTACCTAGAAGATGAGGCAGCAGGAAGCACCATCAAAGTCAATAGGCACCGTGTCAGTGAGAAGTTATGGGGCAACAGGGAGTGAAGGGAGAGGGGGAAGAATGAAGGAATGGCAAAAGCTATGGGAGGATTATAAAAATGTCTGCAAAGCTGGATGTGTCACACTGCAGGATTCAGGGCAACAAATGAAGACATTATGTAAGAAAAGAATCAAAGTCAGTAGCAGAACTCCAACTCCCGTGCTCAGAATTTTATTCAAGCATCTGAATTCACAGAGCTGCTGAGGGGGAGGGGAAGTCAGAACAACTTCAGCTACTGCTGCCTTCCTAGCTACTACAGCAGAGCTTGATACCTCTCCTACAGAGTTTTCTAGATTCCCTTATTTCCAAGGGATTCCCTCCTCCCACTGCAGCATCTTTCTTCATTATGTCTCTTAGTCCTAAACAAATAAAGAAAACCATTCTTAAGCAAATACAGGTCATTTTCTTCAAGAATCCAAAACTCTCCAGATAACAGTAGCTAAAACAATGTCTACTTCCTTTCAAACACCTACTATTCTTAAAATGTTTCACAACAGGTCCAGGAAGGCTGTTTGCTTGTGGGTTCAAAAAGATGGAGCAGTTGCTGATTACATTCATTACACATTCAGGAGATTAATTAATACAGAGTCCAAACATTTCTTAAGAAAAAAAAAATCAAGTCATATGGCACCACTGTCAAGCATTATGAAGAATTAATGGTATTCTTAGCACAATCTATATTTAAAATAAATAGTGTTTCTTTAATAGAAAAGTGTTAAACATGCTTCTCCACCTACTGAATGCAAATTCCATAATTGGAGCTCGGTACTGGGTTCTCAGATTTGTAGACAGTTATTACAGTATTTGCCCAAATGGGGCAGAAAAATATTGAGGTGCACCCCAAGCCTAAATTTCCTGAACCATTCAGATTTATAAGAGGATGAAATTCCTCTTAAAAATAAAGAGAGCAAGTGATACTTTTCTTAACTTTACAGGAAGTAATGTTTTAAAGACTGAATACAAATTATGCTGCTCAGCATATTGACATTTTTTACTTTAAGTACAGCACCACAAATAAAGTCAGCCATCTCCTCTTTACTTCACTGCTTCACAGTGCTCCTTGCCCAAATCACCACCAAGCTTGAGCACAAATGGAATATAGAAGTAAAACACTTTAAAGCAAAAAATTGCAGTGAAAGAGAAAGGAACATTCAAACCATGACTTCATTTCAAGTTGTCAGGATGGCCACTGTTAGGTAATTTTGGATGACTAATGTGAGAAACAAGATAACCCAGCACTCCACCCTCCTTCCACAACCAGGAGCTTGCAACGTTAGTAAGAAAATACAAGATACATTTCTCACTCCTCTTTACCAAACTACAACACTCATCAGTAAAATGCATGAACCTACTGGTAATATTTTAACAGCCAGCCACCTAACCGTAATCTTAGTCCCAGCTAAGGCAAGGAGCAAATACTTCTTCCTGCAGACAGAACTGCTGCTCTGCACATAACAATCTTAGGGGCAATGACCGGCTACCATGCCCAACGTGAAGCTGACAGTGATGAAAGAACTGCCTCAGTTCACTTGTAAAGGTCATCAGGCAGTAAAAGAGGCTTTGCCTGTGTGACCACTGCTTTGCTTAGTTCCTGGTTTCACTCAACATCTGCAATAATATTTCACAATGCACTTGGGTAATAGTGCTTATCAGTAAGTGCCCACAAGAAAGACTGAATTATCTTTCTCTTATGATAACAAAATAGAAATCTTAAATAGTCTGACTGGCACAGTAAGCAAATGCCAGCTAGAAACAAATAAATAATAAGGTTTTGTTGAACTCTAGGTTTCACATCATACCCTTGGCAGATATATGAATGACACCTTTAATTGATCCAACATGATTGGTGAAACAGCCTGGCATCCTTACAAGCACATATTCCTTCTTGTTACATCTAAAGCGCTGCATGACCTGATAAACTAACACAATGGACTTACCAAACCAAGACAGTACACATTCAGAGCCTTCCCCATGATCTTGTTTTTTATGAATGCTACATGAATTATAAATAAACTGTTGTGGAGCTTAAGTGGTGTTTAAACATCCCTAACACATCATCGCTCATGATGATTTAAACATTTCTGCATTAATAATGAAACATTTCAAAGATCAGATTTAAGTATCTCAGAGATAGTAGCAAAGATACAGAGAGGAAATGCTGGAGTCCACTGCTAACAGGCACAGTTTTGGAAAGACTAAAGAACAAGACGAATAGAGCATCAGGCCTATGCATTCCTATCCCCAGCAGGCTGCGATGCCCTGTGTTCCTGAATCCAGTCTCTAAAATATTTCTGTCTAAAGCAGTTATGGATAGGATCTGAAGAAAATTTAGCTGACAAGCGTACTGTGGCCCTTTTTAAAATGCAGCCTGACTCAGTAGTAATAACTGAGATTGAATTGTTGTTTCTGTCAATTTTCAAACAGCCTTTCCTATGCAGCTGCCTTCCTTTAAAGAAATGCAAATATTGTTCAGAGCTATCTTCCAACCAAATAAACTTCCTTTAGCTGTTGGTAGCAGCATGTAGGAAATACTGTCCATAAGCATGAAGACAAGCAGGTCAAATAGCTGAATGATGTCAGCCAGTAAGCAAACTAAATTCTGCTCTGCTCCCATCAGCGCCAAACTGATGCAGAAGGCAGTTTACTATTCACACGAAAGAACAAAATAGACAAAAACAGAAATAGTAGGCTGCAGAAAC
Organism: Centrocercus urophasianus; assembly: GCF_019232065.1. Taxonomy (NCBI): domain Eukaryota; kingdom Metazoa; phylum Chordata; class Aves; order Galliformes; family Phasianidae; genus Centrocercus; species Centrocercus urophasianus. The sequence continues at coordinate 65,155,794 of NW_024884142.1, forward strand.
AGATTACACGCTTCCCTTCTCCGTGGGATATCTGAGATAAGAAAGCCATCTAGCGTTAGCTCGTAGAAGTGAAAGCCGCACACAAAAGAGCTTGGGAAAATTAATGTAAGCAATTCTCTGTTAACTTCTAGTTTTTATGATGCAGAAAACACAAACTCATTTCCCCTAGCGAAGCCGGACCGAAAGCAGACACTGGGACTACCAACGCATTAAAGCGACCCGGTACCCATCGCCTGCCCAGCTCCGTGAACGCTAACAGCCGCATTTGACATTTGGCAACTTCGGAGTTGTCTTTGCCAGGAAAGCTGCCTCCGCACCGCACCGACACGCGGCCCCCAAAGCGACAGGGCCGAAAGAACAGACCCGCGTCAGGTCCATCCCGAGTGGCTCTCAGGTAGCGAACCGAGCGGTGAGTTTAGAAAATGGACCGCAGCAGCCACCCCTGAGGAATACATGGCAACAAAGAGTGCTGAAGGATACAGATCGAAACGCAGGTTGAGACTCATACGCGGTAACTAAGTAAAAAGCACGAAATCCGCTTCAAGAAGCAGCAGGGGCTGAACAGCCTCCCACCGCTCTCCTCGACGCGAGGTGCAGCAGCGGCCGGCCCCGGAGCAACGTTCTCCGGGCAAACTAACTCCACGATTGCAACGATCCCTACAGCAAGCTTCGAAGCTCGGAGCCCCGTGCCGGAGCAGAGCTGCTCCCAGCGGGGCAGGACCGCCCCGAGGCGCCGGGCGTTACGTATGCGGCGGATCGCGGCGCCACTCGGAAAGCGAGCGATCCCCTCCGGCGCTCCGCCGGACCGCTGCCGCCCCCTCGGCCCGGAGAGCCCGAAGCGGAGCTCCGTCGCGCGCAGCACGGGGACCCCCGAGGCACCCGGCGGTGAGAAATGCTCCCGCGTCCCCAGAGATCTCCCCTCCCGCACCGGCTCCTCTCCTCCCTTACCTGCAGCCGCCGCAGCCCTCGCTCCAGCCGCGGGACCCCCATCGCCCACGCGGGCACCGCCGCCCCCTCGCCGCTCCTCCCTCTCTGTCCGTCTCTCGGAGCGCGGAGCCGCGAACGAAAGCGGCCGGAGGATGACCGCTGGGATCCCGCGCGCCGCTCCCCCGGTCGCCTCTCGCTCCCTCGCGCTCTGCCCGGCGCTGGCTCTCGAGTGCGCTCCGTCGCCGGACGGGAGGGGAGGCGGAGGGAGGGGCGGGATCAGTCCCGCTCACGCCCGCTCCCTCCGTCCCCCGCAAGCACTCAAGCCCCGCCTCCTGCTGGTCCCGCCTTCATTGGCTCCGCCGGCTCGGTCCCGGGGGAGCACGAACTCCCTATTGGCAGCTCGCTCTGTCGCGCAACCGAACCGCCAGGCCCCACCCCACGGCGTGCCGGCCGCCTCCTTCCCCCGGCGGGGCGCCTCGGCGTTGGGTTGGGCGGCCGGCGGCGAGCAACAGGTGGGGCCGAGGGAAGGAGTATGGGAGTCCCTCAGTCACCGTAGGGCTTGAGCAGAGCCTCAACGGAACTCCGCTCCGTGCCCTCGCTGCGCCTCCGCCCCGCGTCAAGTCCTTGGACGACGACGCCCGTTGGCGCTTATAGCTGCTGCTGTCCCCCAGCGCCCGCGGCTCTCACCCACAGCTCCGAGCCGAGGAAGCCCGTATCGATGGCTCGTGTTCTTGGAGCTGCCCCGCGAGGTCTGCTCCTGTGCACCGATCGCAAACTGCGGGCGGTTAGGAATGGAGATGTTCTCCCCCTTTGGCACAGCCCTCAGCACTCCTGGTTTGCCTCCCAAATGAGCCTCGGCCGGGCAACCGCATTTTCCGCTCCCTCCTCCACGCGTTCTGGTAGGCAAACCGAAATCTGGTTTGGGGATTTGAATTTCCCTATTCCCGCTCTGCGGCCAGTTCTGCAAGAGGCCGTGCGCACGGAAGTTGCAAAACAGAAGACACTTATCAGCACCGACGCGCTCACTTCCATTTGCTACCTGCAACATCAGTGGAAATAAAGGCTGTTCCGACAGAACCCAACAGAACAACCCATGGCTGTTTCATTTTTTCAGCCCTCCTGCTCATTCGTCCCTCCACCTACACCCATCTCACGCACAAGTACTGTTTTGGTTGTACCGGTTGGCGCAGCACGGGCGGCCGGCTGCCTGCTGCCCTGCAATGCCGCTCCGCTGCCCCGCAAGCTTCTCCTCCCCGTGCTGAAAACTGGGGAAGGTTTTAATAGAAAGGAACTGCCAAGTGTATGCCAAACATCCAAGGTACTCAGGATAAGATACATTTTAGGTGACAAGGAAGTCTTTTACTGTAGGGGCGGTGAGGCACTGACACAGGTTGCTGAGAGAGGAGGTGAATGTCCCGCCTCCGCAGGCACTCAGGGTCAGCCTGGACGGGGCTCTGAGCAATCTGATCGAGCTGTAGGTGTCCCTGTGCATTGCAGTTGGACTAGATGGCCTTTAAGGGATCCTTCCAACTCAAAACATTTCTATGATTTTGTGAGACTACTATCCATTAAAAATAAAACTCACCCAACAACTGCAAGTGAACAAAACTGTGTTTTCTATTTGAATTATATCATAGACCATGTCCTTCCTGGAAGGTTCACTTCTTTAAAAGCTCTCCAGGAAACATCAGTGGAATGATGGGGAATTACGGGAGGTGCAAGGAACACTCAGTGAGACTGTCAGCACTTGCTTGTGATTTCACTGCTGCCCAAGCTTTCCTCACAGCACTGCTTACAGGGACGCTCACTGCAGCGAGACTCCTTCACTCCAAAACCCAGTCGGCTTCCTGGAGCTCAGACTCCTCACAGCAATTGCTGACTACACCCCCCTTGCTGACAGTCATGCTTTACTCTGCAACTCTTGCTCTGAAGGAAAACTGGATCATCAGAAAACGTTGCTGCCTTTTCTCGAGGAGTGCCCCCCAGCAGCCCAAGCGCTTTGCAGGAGCAGCTCCCCACCTTAGCAGCCACCGCTAGGTGTCCTCTGCTCGTTCCCTTTGCGGGAGCCGCCTGCTTAATGACTGAGCTGCCTCCACCGCGGCTGGTTTCTGCAGCCTTTATCGTCAGTCCGGCTACACTGTTCTTTTTATGAGCTTGGCTGCATTTCCTGTGCAAACGTAGGAAGCTGGTACAATGCTGTACTAACAGGTTACAGAGCTGTAATATTTTGTGTGCTAAGAGCATTTGCATTTACTTACTGGGTTTTCTTTTAATGCCTCGTTTTATAAAGCACTTTGGATACATATCAGCTTTCTCTGAGAATATTTTGGGGTTTCGCTTATTATGCCAAAAAGCACTATGCTAAAAAAGTAAACAAACTGACTGAAGTTATCTGTAAATCACGGCATTTCCTTATCCTCTGATAAAATGCTGGTTAATCCCTACCAGACTGCAGTGGTGAGAATAACTCCTTCCTGCACACAGGTTGAATTCAGCCTGTGTCAGAGGGCTTAATGTGCATGTGAGAAATGCTGAAGCATTCTGTTGATGTGGTGCCCCTGAGGCTGACGTCCACAGGGTACCTATGGCACTGCATGTGGATGGGCAGATCCTTCTCAGCTGACAGAAAGCACTTTGGGATGGAATGGTGCTAGCTCACTTAACAGGTCTACATGGTTACAGCCAACAAGCCAAATGCGTGTAGGTTGCATTCCCAAAATTATTTATTACCTGCATCTTGACAAGATCCAGCACACTGATATGCACCAGGGTTTTGCCGTTAGAAGAGTCTGTGAGCACAGCTTTTCAACCCCCTCCCCTCCTTTTCCCTTTCTTTTTTAATTATCCCTCTCTCAGTCCCTCAGTATCACTCCATTTGGCTTCCAGGCTACCATCTGTGTACCCTCAGGGAGTCAACAAGAGAAGAACAAGGGCCAGAAAACAGAGCACAGGTGAAAAGAGGTTAACAGGAGCTTCTTAAAATAAATAGAGGCTCTAAGCCTCTAGAGCACAAAAGCATGTGACTAAGAGAAACACCTTGCCCAAACTAAAAACTAACATACATAAAAATGTCATCAGAAAGAGTGGGGAGAAAGAATAAACTTCAGCTTCTAATTCATTCAACATTTCACTTGAATTGTCTGTTAAAGGCCATTTGCCTCAGATGTGGGATAGATCACTTGCAGCAGAACAGTCTGGCCTTAGACAATAGGGATGCAGAGCATACCACAACAGTTCAGCCAGTGGCCAGAGAGCATACAAACAGAAGTCAGACAGAGGACATTCCACAGGCCACAGCCCAGACGCCTCTGATCAGAACAGATGCCAACACTTCTCAGCAACATCTTCACTTGCCCCTTCGCATTTAATTCTGGAGCAGGGCAAGGCCTACTCAGCTCAACCATGTTTGAAGCCAGCCTTCAAACACTTAACACACAGGGAGTTGATCCAGCATCTCCTACAGGCTGCTGCCAATGGCAATGCTACAACCAAAAACGGACTTCCCCATTCATTTTGGTGGAAGTGGGCTGGAGTGAGATCTGTGGAAGTGGTGCAGGAGGTGGAGAAAACATCCGGTAGCCACATGACGAGGCACGTTTTGCTGACACAAGGCACACATGAATAGGCAAGCTGAAGAAAATTTAGGTTTGTTTCCTCAGTTTTGGGCACAAGCCTAGAATCTTGCTGAAGTAAGTAGGCACTGAGCACAAGGCCTTAATAATGCTGAAAGATGTCATCTCCCTCACAAAACCTCTTCACTGACATTGCTCAGTTGAGTTCTGAGGCATTTAATAAAGTGAGGTGCACTGCAAAGCCTTTAAGGCAACCTCACCTTCCTCTGGCCACACTGGAGGAAAGCTGCAAGAAGCAGCCACTGGCTCTGTGCTCCCTGTGAGTCACCAAGCCATCCACAGGCTGGTGCTACTGTTGGCACTGCAGGTAAACCTAAGGTTTTGGGCTCCTGCAGCTCCAGCAACCTTGGAGCCACATGTACAGCCTGGGGACACACAAGCCCTTTCTCCAGTAACCACAGCTGTTTGGTAGTTTCTTGTTCCAAAGGTAGGCTGAGGGTGGATTTTGCTCCTCTAATCCCAAACTGCCATTTCATTTGGACATTCTGAGGGTGAAAGCAGTTACTCACATTCTGCAAGGGACCCATTTCACACGTTTCTCTTAAAGCACAAGCATAATTTACCTCATTGCTAGCATTTTGTCCCAGTGACTTTCCTAAAATATAAGCAATTCCGTGAGATAAAACATCCTCTGCTATTGAAAGCTCAGAGAGAGGGAAATACTACTGGTTTTAATTAGCAATATTCTTCAGATGAGTCCCCTACTAACCAGAGGAGCAGGCAATATTTCATCTCACTTCCTCTAGTTTACTTACTACTGCCTCCCTTCGCTGTGGTTTACCAGCAGGAAACCGCTGGAGGGGATAAATCCAGATGAGATTAAACAACATACAATTATCATCTTTACTATTACCAGGCTGGCTGCTTTTCTGCTAGATGCTGAAATGAGATTCACAGCCATTTTGGCTTCCACTCACTGTGGAAAGAAGCCACTCTTTAACTCCACACTCTCAGCCCCCAATTATTTCATTTGCTAAAAGCTGTTTTCTCTTTGGCTGGGTTCACCCTAACCAAAGGTAAATAAGAAGCATGTCCCAGCAGTGGGCATCTCCAGGGATACAAGCATGTGCAGCACAGCAACTAGCCTCTCCTACACTGAGCTGGAAGAGAAGCCACCAAAGGGCTTCTTCCAGGTGGTGGTGAGACAACCACCTGTGTGCCTGACTCAGCACATTCTACTCCAGATTCCACCTGAAGATCTTACAATGGATGCAAAAACTCAAGGGTACAAACATGGAAAAAGAGAGGAAGACAGAAACAGGAAAGGAAAAAAAAAAAAAAGAAAGAAAAAAAAGAAAAAGCAGATTTCTCTTGAGCTCTGCTGATCTCACTGCACTGCAGATAGTCTGTCTGAATTTCTTACACGTTGCTGTGCTGGGTAGCACATTACCACTTTGCTGCTGTGTGGGTTGACTTGTATAAAGCCTAAGAAATATGAAGCCATCACACATATCACTTTCTATGTGAATAAGGGCAATAATAACCAATACCTAACACAGATGACCAGTTTAGACTCACAAAAATCTTCCATAGTCTTTTATGGGGTCAGTACTCTTTTGCACTTCCCAAAGAGTGCTGCTGTGCTCTTTATCAGGAACCTTCAGCAAATTGAAAAGACATCTCTAATCCTTTACCTACTTCACAGATAGTGAGACTTCATTCATTCCTGAGGAATTTCTTCTGCCAGGTAAAAGAAAGTTCACCCAAGAAGGAAATCTCCTCATTGCAAATAAGTTGCAACACCTGATTGCTGGGGAGGGATGGGAAAGGACTGGAGCAAACTGGCATGATGAGGCTTGTGAATGAAGTCAGCCAGGGGAAAAAAAGCTCAGGCACCATGAGACAGGCTGTTTCAGCACATCTCCCAGGCAACTTCTGCTGGCAGGTCCCTTAATGTTTGCATCTTACTTCAGGCAGGTTGATAATAGGACAAGATTTCCATTACAATAACCACTGAATTCAGTTCTCAATAAAATCACTCGTCTTTCTTTGGTTGCCATTAAGTTGACAAGCATGCTTTCTGGGACTGACATTTTCCAGATTTGGTTTTAGCACACATCAAGTTTGGGATATTTGAAAAGTGAAAGAAAATCCATGGAGCTATTAAAGTATGCAAAGATTATTTTTCATGTGGTCTAACTCAAACTCTTTCATTGACTAACCCAGAAAAAAAGTTAAACTGAGAATGTAGACATAATTATTTTGTAAAACTCCCTAGCCCTTGATAAAACATATATCCAGAGCTAATTTTTAAGAAGTTTTGAAGTTGTAGCATTTCTTGGTTGGTAATTTTACTGTGTTTGTTAAGACTTCCATATGAATTATTTTAATATTCTGTAATGAGATATAATTGGGCATCTTTTCAAAAATGGAATAAAATATTTTTTTATGTTTTGACTAGACAGTTTTTTTCAGTAACTGAGGCAGGCTGAAAAAGTGAAGACACTATGAAATCACTATTGATCTCGCTACACTAATCTAATTTATTTGGGAAAGACTAAAGGCAGTGATGCAAAGTATGGGAAATCCATCCATAGACAGAGAGATTGATCTTTGTTAAGGGCATCCTACTAGAAGAAAATTTGTTAATACCTTTTCAATCTCCCAGAAAATTCTTGGACTTAAAAGCTTTAATGGCTCATTTGTGATAATCCAGTCTGACCTCCTCTATATGACATGTCATTGAACTTCCATGAATTAATTCTTGTTTCAACTAGGTGTCTTCTATAAAAATGTCCTGTCTTTCTATATGTGTTCTCATTGATGGAAAATTTACTGAAGTCCTTGGTAAATTGCTTCAATTACATTTGCTGCTAAAAATGAGTGTCTTATTCCTAATTTGAACTGTCTGCCTCTCAGTTAATGCCCTTGTTATACTTTTGTCTGCTATACTGGAAAATCCGTTCACGATATGTTTTCAGTGCTGGTACATACTGATCATAGCTAAGTTATTTCTCAATCAGTTCCTTGATAAAGTAAATACACAGCACTCTCAGAGTTTTTCACTATGAGCTGTTTTTCATTTCCCACAATAGTTCTCACATCTCTTCTCTGATTTTACTTCCCTTCAAGCTCTTTCAAAATTCCTTCCTGAAATAAAGGAGGACATAGGTGTAGATAATGCTCTCAAGAACCCCTTTCTCAATCATGTATCCTTGTGAAGTTCCAATTGGATTATTTGTTAATTACTTTTCAGATTGTGCCAGTAGAATCTAGGTTCCTCTTTTACCTTGCATCTCCCAATTCTGTTTTCAGAACATTCAGTTGGAAACAGCAGAATGACAAGAAAAAATCATGATTTATCCTGTAGACCTCTTACATAATTGCTCTGCTGACCTACACTTGAAGTTGAAACACAGAACATTTTAATTCATAGGAAGATTCAAAATCCTATAGAAGTCATTTGTTTTAGTTTCCTGAAATATATCTAGTGCCATGTCAATTCCTGTACCTTTGATGGCTCATATACGTGGCCCAAAGCTGCATTTAACTCTTTACCTTTGGGGTTAAGTGGTAGATGATAATGCCTCACTTGGATCATGTACACATGAAATGAATTTCTGGTAAGTGGGGCTCCCAGGAGACAAAGGTGAGTAACCCTCAGCCTGGGCCTCATAACAACCTCTGAGCTGCCCTTGTTCTGTGTTGTGATGCTCAACCAATAGTGCTGCTTTCTAAAGCTTCCCTGCAGAAAACACATTCCCCACAGGAATTCACAAAAAATGCAAACTGAGGATTGCTAGGCCCAAAATGTTTGTCTTCCCATTGGTGCCACTTACAACACATCCTTTGATGGATCCACTAGCGGTCTCTGCAGAATGAACATGCTCCTGCCTACTGAAAATAGACAGAATGTAACTTGGGATATAATTTCTCAAATGTGTGCCTCCTGATATTTTGGAATTGCTGAATCATGTCTTTCAATTACCTTGCAAGCTGTGGGCATTATTTCAAAAATGATCACTTCTTTGTCATCCACAGCTCCATTTTCTAGTTTTGCAGCCTGCTAAATGGGTAAGAGTGTAGCAGGAAACAAAGAGTTTCTGACTCATCCATTATGAGACATCTTAACAGTTCAGTGAGTTTTTATTCTTCTGCTATGACTCTTCTCTCAGCACTTAGAGTAGTATCACAACAGTATCAGTATGTTTTTTCTGACGCTGCATTAAAACTTGAGAATTCACTGACCATTCTGCTTCAGAAATGAACAAGCCACAAAAGACACGTTCCAAATACCTTCAGTTTTCTTAGGGCTTAAGTTGTGATTCAGGCCAAATGTTCTTAGACCTGATTTCATCCCACACCAACAAGTAGTAAGCATAGCTTTGACGCCAAGGCATGATACCCCAGAAAAGCCAGGCAATCGCAGCTTTGCTCAGTTGCATGCCCACTCCAGGCAACATTCTGCACAGGGGCAATGCAGTTTTGAGCAAGAAGTTTGGGATTTTCGGTCCCAGAAAGGTCATTACAGCAGAGGCTTTATTGCTCAGCCAGCTGCTGTCAATTTGAGCAGCTTGGCTACTCACTGCTACTCTGGTGGCCAGAGTCTGCAAAGTGGCCCAGTCACAAAGCAGACAGGTCCATATTGCCAACCCTGGAGAACTGGGATATTTCAGGTTCTTAGACAAGCCAATCACACTGGCGAGACAACACAAAGAGTTATGACAGGCACACACGGCATTAGCTGAGTCCTGCAATTTTCTATTGCAGTTATTTAATCATTTAACTACTATGTGAAAACTTCAGAACATATCAGCTTCTCTTTATCTTTTCTGTTTTTCCAATTTTTCCTGTTTTATCATTTCCATTTGTTACTGTTGCCTTTTCCATTTTATGCTCTAAGGTCATTTTATATGAGTTATTGGATTTGACAGCCTGCCACTGTGGACAGTGGAGAACTGGAGGAGACAAGCAACCATGTAACCTTGCTCTTTTGGCCTGACTGAAGGCTTCCTGACATTGTAGAAATTTCTTAGTTTTCTTCAGTGAGTTTTATTTCAGTCTTCTAGCACAAATTTGGTACAGTGTAAAGGGGAAAGAGTTAAGGTGAGCAGCTTTCAAATGCCAGAAAACAGTGCTCTCTCTCTCCTCTCCCTCCTGACTGAAAAACATTGTATTGCTTCAGAGCTTTGCTGTTTACAGATCACCAGGAGTTGGCTCCAGCCTGAACAGCCTTCAGCAGCATCAGAGAAGAAGGTGCAACAGCTGGGCAAGCAGTACAGCACCCCAAATTGTGAGCCCTGCTGAGGGATAGTCCACAGAATCTGGCAGCAGAGTGGTCACAAAGATGTGCTGCTTTCAGGACATGAAGGTACACACAGTGTTAAAATTAGCCACATGAATTTATCTCTGTAAACTTGGTCAAAAGTGGCTGTTTGCATGGTGCCTCAGAACAACTCAAACATCCCCATTATCTTATTTCATGGTTTGATTGCTGTTCTTGTTTGCCTTCTATCCTTCTATCAGATGCAGAAGTAAAAAGATCATTCATCCATTAAATAAATGGGTGGACACAATAACATTCACCATGGTGTTTGCCTGTTCTACCGGTTGGTTGATAATGTAATTACTCTTTGCATAATAGCTAAAAACTGAACAGACATGGGGATCATGTTTCCAGAGTTTTGCACAGATTCTGTAAATGAGATAGTGACACTCAGGTAATCTCCTGATTCTTATTGCTTTTGAAAGGCTGGTATTTCTGTAGATACTATCTTTCTAATTTTGTTGAGTGAGCATGTCTGCACTAGGTGGGAACTGTTTCTGGACTGCTTTCCTTTTCACACACATTATAAGGGGGACTGGCCACACGGATTTTTCTCTCTCAGCACAGTGAGATATGTTACCTCTCACCTATCAAAACAACGTCACTTCACAGTGAGGTACAGGAAAGCTGCAAGTTGGCTTTCATTTTTGCACTGTAGAAGTGATCATCAGCTCTTCAGTTCAGGTTACTCCAAACTTGAGAAAAGTTGGGAAAACAGTTACAAAAGACCACATAACTCCCCTCAACAAGGAACAAAGACAAAATAAAGGAAAGGAAAATGCATTTAGTCTAGTTATTTGTTTGGGCAGTTGAAAGTTAGTTTTAATTATGCCTAATGTCTCATGAAGTGCTATCTTAGAGCCAGTTGAAACAGGCCACTGTTGAAATAATGAAGATGTAATAACGTGAGATAATGCTGCTGTGCATACTGCTAAAACTGACCTGATCTGAGAGAAGGATCCATTCTTTCTCATGCAAACTGGGGATCACTCTAGTGAAACATTAAATGCTGCAAAGCCAGCTTTAGCACCACTATCTGTAACTCCTTGAGCACTGTTGCTTCCACTGCATGCAGCATGGCAAGTCCGCTGAACCTGCTTTGCAGAGCAGTGAAGAAAAGGGGAGAGCCAGCACCTTTTCTACAGGGGCCAATCCTGAGGAAGTAAAGCATGGTTGCCAGCCCTACTCACAAGCACAGAACAAGGCATTCCACTTGAGGTAGGACAGTGCAAGGATCTCATACTGATCCACAGGGGACTAGTCTTCTGTGTGCTTCTTGGAAACAGTCCAACGTTGGGTTCATAAGCAGCCAAACAGCTGTCATCCCTTGGGCATAAAGCACATTTCCCAGCACCCCCCAGCAAGCTGCCAGCTCTGTAGGGCAAGAAAGCAGCAGCAGCATGGCAGCAGGGCTGCAGGGAAGTACTGGAAATAGTGCTGCTACAAGCAGGTGGCAGGATGGGTACTGAAGTCCAGTGATGAGCCCTGGGGGCTAAATCAAAAAGTCTAGCACAGACTGCAGCCCTGAGATTTTGAGGGAACCGGCAGTGATCCTTTGGGAAGGAGCATTGAGAAAGATAAAGCATCCCGAGGGAAGTGAAGTCTTGCAGAACAAGTGAGTGAAGGCCAGCATGGAAGACATGAATTTCTGCAATCTGGCTGCGTGGACTAGTCAGAGTACAAAACTTTTTTCCTTTCCCCAGAAAAGTGACTTCCTATTTGGCACGCTTTTCTCTCAAATATCACTCCTGGCTTACTCAGCCCAGACCTATACAGGCCCAGCTGGAACAATTTGCAAAGTCCAAGAGCAGTAACAGTAAGATGTTCCAAAGGATAGTATCTGCTTTTGAAACAACGACTAAAAGAAAAACAGAGGAGGAGGAGAGAAATTAGAAGAACCTGTAAGGAACAAAACAGAGCGTACTGTCTGAGCCAGGAACAAGTTTACATAAGGTTTAATGGTGATACTCATACTTAATGGTACATTAGCGTATGTGGGGTAAATTATTACTGACACTGAGGCATAAAAATAAGATCCACTAGGCTCTAGAAGCAAGAAAACTACTATCTGGAAACATCCATAGTCAGTGAAACTACAGGTCAAACTACTCCAAATCTGTTGAGCAGATGATGCTTTGAAATGGCCATGGCTGATGCTTCTAAAAGTGATTCACAGATGTGCTTTAGAAGCAGTGCTTCAATAGAGAAAGAAAAGAAGCAGCACACTTAAAAAACAAAACAAAACAAAAACAGTGTCCTCAAATTTAGCTCCAGTCTTTTTTTTTTTAGTCATCTGGCAGATACAGAGAACTGTGGCTGGTACAACCATCTCATATAGCTGAAGTTGTCCAATAAAGAAAAACGGAATTTGAGAAAAAAGCCAAGGTAAATATTCCAAGGTAAGGTAGCAGATGACACCGGTATCTGGACATCTGTTATGCTGCATGTGATGGTTCCTCTAGTTACAAAAAATTAATTTCAAGGAACTCTCAAAAAAGTTAAACCCTTTGGCATCTCCAATGACATGTCTTTGAGTTTCCTCAGATGAACACTCTTTTGCCAGGAGGCTGCAAGGAGTGGAGAAGGTAGATAAGAGATATTTTGTAAAATAAACCACACAACTGGCATTCTGAAAAGAGGAATACATATTTCAAAAAAAGACTAAAAATCAAGGATACGAAATTATCAAAATTTGTTATCTCAGAAGCTCTCAGCATGAAGGAATGTATGTTCCTGAAAAAGAAATTTACACAAGGACTACAAGCTTATTGCCATTTTACGCTACTTTATGCAGAATAATAAATCACAGTCTACAGAGGATCTTTTTAAAAAAAAATTAAGTGTAGGTGTGTTTGTGTCTATATCTGTATGTGTGTACATGTGTGTGTGAAAGATTCAAAAGGAGAGATCAACTCATTAATACAAAAAACAGAATACTCTGAGTTGGAAGGGACCCACCTAGAATCATCGAGTTCAACTCCTGGTTCCTCACAGCACCATCCAAAATCCAAACCCTCTGTCTGAGAGCGATGTCCAAACACTCCCTGAACTCCACACTCGGGGCCGTGCCCACAGCCCCGTGCAGCCCGTTCCGTGCCCACCGCCCTGTGGTGCAGCACCTGTCCCCAGCCCCACAGCCCCTCTCCTGCCGCAGCTCCATGCTGTTCCCTCGGGCCCTGCCGCTGTCACACAGAGCAGAGCTCAGCGCTGCCCCTCTGCTCCCTTTGAAGAGCTGCAGCCACCATGAGGGCTGAAAAACCCAAGGAGCCTCAGCTGCTCCTCGTACTTCTTGCTCTCCAAACCCTCCACATCTTAACAGCCTTCCTTTGGACACTCTCTAACAGTTTTATGTCCTTCTCATATTGTGGTGCCCATGCCTGCCCTGAGTGCTCGAAATAAGGCCACACCAGTGCAATACAGAAAACAGAAGCCACTTACAAATCAGTGAAACAGTAATTAAAAAGGACAGCTCATTTGAGAAAACTCTTGCTAGAGTGCATGTCACTACAGACAAGTGAGTACAAGGCATCCTCTCCCACAGTGCTCTTGAGGCATCATCTATCTGCTCTCCTTGGCTACACATGAGGAAGGCTGCCAGTCCAGTTAGCAGCACTAGGAGCCCTCTGTTCCTCAAACAAAGACAAAAAAAGGATATTAAGACCAATGATTGTCACCTGGAGAAAAATTAAACCATCCCAGTCTGCCAAAGAAGATAACACAAGGAGAAGATCAGGAAAGCATTACTAAAATGGCTGGGAATGCTTAAAGTGAAGAAACTGGATAGTTATCAATGTAAGACCTGATTGTCCTGTTATTCTGGTTTTATAACAGTATAACTGCTGACTATGAAAGATTTGCTTCTGATTCAGAGTGAACTAAGCACTTTGTGAACATAGTGATGAGCATCACGAGAAAGTCTTGCTTGCTTGCTGCTGATCCTGGTACACCTCTGTATATCTGAGTCATGAACAGGCATGACAGCAGGGCTTGAGAATCCTTGACTCTTTTTCACCCACTCCCCTGACCAGATAAGCCAAGCCTGCACTCCACCTGCTCTCTGCAAAGGAACTAGTTAAGCTGCTTTTGAGAATACACATGACCGAAGCACACTTTACTCTTTCCAACCCAGAAACAAGATCACGGGCAGTGAGGTCCTTCTGGTTCTATGCTCTTGGTGCCTTCTTTGTACCAGCACTGGTGTTGACCAGGCCCAGACAAATGATCCAGCAGATCATATATTCAGATGAGGCACTATTCAGCTGGATCTGTTCTCACATACGATTCATCTTGAATTATATCAGTGTTTATTTCACTGCAGAAGAGGCAGCAGCAGTAACAAGGGGTCAGAAAGGACAGGGAACATAAACACCTTTTCAAGTGCCTGAACAAGTTTATGCCAGAATAAAGCAACCACAGCAACCATATAAAGTGAGAAGCTTAGTAAAACACAAACATTCTTTTTTTTCTTTCATCAGGTTTTAAGAGAATTTCTATGGCTATAATTTTACTCATGTCTTAGAGACATTGACAAATTCTGCCCAGTTTGGAAATCCCACAGCAAGAGCTCTTCCTCTGCTTGTCCTTGCCAGGACAGCTGCTTGTCTTGAGCAGCAATAATATCTACTCATAGCCATGCCATATTAGTAGTAGGCCATATTAGTAGTAGAATTGCTAATGAATAACACTTTATTACTCTTCTAACTTCTCTTTTCCTGGTTCTGTCTGATTGACCATAAATTTAAAGAGGTAGTCAGGCAGAAAGTGCCATTGCCAAATTCTATTTTAAAGTTGAGTTTCCTTCAGGAATATAACACGAACTATTCTAGTCTGCTGTGTCTCTTCACCAATACATCACATTAAACAACACCTCTGGCACATGCAGCTTCAACTGAAAATTAGCACACATTGAATGTGTCACATATAAAGATGACCAAGTTTTTCATTTCAGTTTTTAAAAGAAAGAAATTCTATGGTTTTTCTATTTTTGCATTGCATGCACATCCCATGGCAAATAAGAAAAAGATTTCCAAGAGATGGCTCTTACCTAGAGAACATGAACTGGAAGCATTAATAGCACCAATATGTGGGTGTCAGTGTCACTGTAGTGATTGCACTACAAGTCAGGGGCTGACACTTTCATAAAAGTTGAAACTGTAGAAATCAAGGCTATGAGATTTTCTTCATTTATGCAAACTGGTCTGTATTCAAACAGTTAGCTGAAATTTGCAGCTATACTTAACATCATAATTAAAGCTGGCCTCTCTTCACAACAAGGAAACTGTCATGTCAGCATAATCAGAACAAAAATGAAGGGAATAAACATAATAGGTTAATCATCTCCGGTGATGTGAGCTCATGTACTTTGAGACACCTGTTGCCACAGAGAGAAGGATCTTTCTCACAAGAAGACATTTCCAACGTTTAAGGTAGAGGTATATGGAGAGCAACATTTTTTTGTAGTAAATAAATACAAAAGAATTAGTGGTTTCGTAAGTGGAACATTCACACATCTGTAAAATGCAGACTTCTCAAAAAATAGCATTCTAATTCTAAAAAAGACCTCTTTTATCCCTTCCATTTCCCATTTTAATCTCCATTATTCTTATTCACCCTGACCAGACAGCTTTGGATCTCAGAATGCTTGTGTGAAATTCTGTGAATGAGCAAAAGCAAGTGAAAGGAAAACAAAAACAAAATTTTAAAAAACTGTTTTCACCCAGCAGTAAATTCAGTAGATGCTTCTGCCTGGCATCATCAAATCTTTCACTAAGAACTTATAGTTTATTTTCCATAAGACAAAAAAGAAATACTGTCAGACAAGAACTAGTAAGTAGAAATGAAGATCTTATCCCATTTTGAAGAACTACTGCTAGCAACATGACTAAGTATTTGTGATCTCCCGCTCTTCTCAAGGCAAAATTGACATGATGAACAGTGATAAACTTTCTGTCTGATCCCTTACCTTGATCTTTGATGAAATGCTGACTTCTCTCTGGAACTCCCCTGCATTCAGTGTTTTGTTCTCCAGAAATCAGAATTCAAAACAACAGTAATTGAAGGGAAACAAATCATTGGGCAATTGGGATGGTCAGACATGATCAAAAACTGAAAGCAGAAAAAACTGTGGAAGTATTTTCACACTCTGCAAACAGCTGCTGAGAGTAAGGAAGGGAGCTGCAAATTCCCCTCTTAACTCTGCTCACTGGAGTTGCAAGCTGTAACGGCTCATGGGCATGGGGTTGTCATCTGAAATCCCTTCCCCATCACTGTGCATGGTGCAAGGAGAGTGCTTGTGAAAAACTGCTCTGTAATTTAAGAACTTGAACACTGAGGCCTTTCAAAAACTGAGAGAATACCATTGTAGGGTAATTCAGTCAGACTGGAATCTAGGATACATCAATCTTCATTTAAATCTCACCTCTGCAATTACAGAAATCAATGCCAAGATCTTTGATTAATGTGGAGATGGTAGAGTAGCAGAGATGTGGCACACTCCCAGCCTCTGCACTGTGTTTGATGTTTTGTGTAAGGGTGACACCTTCAAGACCAGCAAGGGAGAACTGCAAGTTCAAGGGTAGCCATCACCCTGTAAACCAGCTCTGTTACTGCATGGGTGAAGTAGGATTTACTTCTGGATATAATTCTGAAATGACAATCTGCTCCTACATTTGAATATATATTAAAAAAGAGAGCTGAGAATGAAAAAATTTCCTTAATGTGCCCCCACACTGTAAATGACCTCTATATTAGCTTCCAATGACACAGTTAAATTTCAGCTTGGTCTGCTTTATATCAAAAAATTCAATCCAGTAGTTTGAACGTAGCCTTTTTTCAAAGCTCTGAGTATTGCACTGTGTAAAAATAAATGCTGGAAAGAGTAGGACCATAGTCCAGGATTTCAACTTAAGAATTGTTTCCCCTGGTAAAGAATCAGTGAGGCAGCAAAGTATAGAGGGAGAACATTATGAGATGATGTGCCAGGTACTGGCTTTACCCACACCTCTCAGCCAAAGAAGAAGATTGTGAATGACCACAAAGGCTACACATTTTTTATCTGGTGTTGCTCCAAAGCAATAAACTCAACCCATTTTTACTGCCACAGGCCTATACCATAGAATCATAGAGTAGCCTGGGTTGAAAAGGACCATAATGATCACCTAGTTTCAACCTCCCTGTTATGTGCAGAGTTGCCAACCACTAAACCAGGCTGCCCAGAGCCACATTCAACCTGTCTTTGAATACCTCCAGAGATGGGGCATTCACAACCTCCTCGGGTAGCCTGTTCCAGTGCATCACCTCTTTCTGTGTGAAAAGCCATATGAAGCCTTGCTTTAAATACACTGGTGGTATCAACCCAATACAGAGTATGTAAGTACACAAAAGTAGGCAACACAAAAGACACCATCACAGCCAGTGCTTGCTGGCACGGCCAAATGCTAGCATACAAGAACAAGGGAGCGGTGTATAACACAGACTGATCACCATAAGCAAATCTCCAGGATGGAGCATGGAAGCTTGCACTATGCAGCCAGTGTCACAGCTGTTCTGCCAATAAGCAAAAATGGGAAGCAAGAGCAAAGTCCTACCCATCAGTAAAAGAAGAACTGAAGAATTGAAAGAAAGAAACTGAACGAGACAAAGCAAAGTCAGTCAGTGACAGAGCTAGCCTGTTTCTCAAGAGAACTGCATGCAAAGATAGGCACTGGGAATGCAAAACAGCATTAATTTCTTGAAAAATCATTTGAAAGCTAACAAATGTTCTTTAATCCATAGAGTGCAGCTTCCACAATCTGTTTGTGAAATATACAATTGATTTGTACTAGAGTAAGCAGTTTACACTTTGTCTTCTTCATAAAAGGCTGTTCAAGGCTTTCTCTAGACAGAGTCCAAAATCTGAGAATTACTCTTGAGTTCAACATATGCCCTGCTGATGATCATGCATTTGTTTCACATGTTGTTTTTCAGTTTCTTCCCACCTTCCTTCCTTCAAAACTTGCAGAAGATACATCATCAGCAGTGGAAAAAATCTTTAGCTAACTCATTTGTTGCAAATTATTACTATCCAAGTGGATAGTGATAGTTAAATCAGTGTGAGATCCATTGATCACAAGAAAATTACAATTTCTATACAAGCTAAAATGCAGTCTGTCTTTTGAGACAGTATAAAATACACTTTCCAAATCAACACAGCATTTAACATTTCCTGCCTCAGTTCACATATTTGACCTACTGCGTTGTGACCTGAAGGGTTGCAGTTCAAGACTTAATGTGAATTTAATGTATCCACGCCAAAGACCTTTGCTACAATCAGGATTCTGTTCTCTTTAAATATTCTTTTTAAATGTATTTAACACAAAGGAAAAAAAAAAAAAAAAAGGATTGAAAACGAGTGGGCAACACCATCAAGCTTATTCTAATGAGGGAACTGGGAAGCGTACCAACAGTTCATGTTAAGTTTGAAACATCACTCTCCTTGGCAAAACAGGAAATGGTAGAAAATCTGCCAGCTCTTTTAAGCAATCTTCTGGGCTTACTCAGGAACACAACTTTATACTCGAAATCTACTTACAAAGTAGAAAATTCCTGTGTATAAAAAGGTAAAAGAAAATATTTCCTCACTCTAGAATTGTTTATTTAGTTTCTCATGAAGAATGCCATAGCGAAATAATTGTAGCTGTAAATAAAATTTTGTACTGGTGTAAAATACAACAATCTTTCATAAGGCAAGTATTTAGATGGGAAAGAGACACAGAGGTGAAGGAACAGTCTACGATTATATGTCAGGTGCCCCCTGGCATGGTCAAGATGTCCAGCTATAACAGGCAAATACAACAACACCAAGATTTACTCTTTTCAAAGAGGTAGACTAGAAAGTCTAGACAGTCCAAAGAAAATTGTGCACAAAAAGGCTGCTTTTTTTCAGGCACTTTTCCTTGAGTGCAAGTAGCATCAAGTATCCCTGCAGTTCATCCTCACTGGGCAATAAAGCAAGCAGGTGATTTTCCTGTACTTAATTTTGCGTGTCTATGTATCTTGATTTATATATACAGAGGAAACAAGAAGACCATTAAGGATGAAAGTAATTGAACAAAGGGCAATGAAGAGGAATGATGTAAGCTCACCTGACAGCGATTTCTCTTCTTACAGTCCTTACCTCTTGCATGAGATTTACAGGCTTGAAGAAATCATAAAACTAAGAGCATGAGCAGAGTCTATTGGAAAGAAAAGCAGGAAGATTTGGATCTTTATTTTAGCTTTTGCACCCAAAGGATATGGAAAAACTGTACTATGCCTTATTACATATTTTCAAAGGGATTTGCATTGTTGCCTAATTTATTATCATAATTACTCTCAGAGAAAATAGTAATTTTGTAATGCAGTTACAACAAAGGCTTTGGATGATTGGTCTCAACAGTTTTTCCAAAAAGTAGATAAAACTACCAGCTACTTATTGCCTGTAACAATTCAAAATCATGCAATTGATGATGCAATATTTTATACATGTGAGTGTTTGATTGGGTTGCGATCTGAGTACTTTGCCCCACTGCTTTTCTGTAGTCAGTGAAGAAACAGATTGTTATACACGCATTCATGATTAATCTTCCCCCAAGAAGAAACCCTTATATGAAGGCCTAGAACAATCATATCTATTCTTCTCAAAATAATTTCAGGCCCTACATACACAGCTAGTCATCCATCCTACAGTTTTCCTTCTGCTCCTATGCCATTAAAGATCCCTAGAGTTGAACCTGACATTGGCAATGTGCATTTGCTTGCTTCTTTTGTGACAGCAGCTGTGACTGCTGACAGCAGTTGCCAGAGCCAAGAACATTCCTTGGGCTCAGCCAGAAATTCTGCAACTACGAGAAAACTCACTAAAATATTTAGGACCAAAACGAGTGTTGAAGCCAGTGAAGTGCATCATCACTTGCATGGAGCTATATTCTTCTGTACCAAAGATATGATTATGTTAAAAAAAAAAAAAAAAAAAAAAAAAAAAGCCAGTTTGACTCCTTCTGTGTTATTTATTCCTTAAATTCAGAGTGTTTAGAAAAGTGTCAGTCTTGAAGACTTTTGTCCAGGGAATTCAAATTGCTCAATGCAGTCACACAGCATACTTTTCTTCTGAGTTGTGATTCATTCCCCAAGTGACGTAACAATCTAGAGCTGAATGGAAACTAGAACCCAGCCTTTGGGGGCTCAGTGCTGTATTTAAAGTACACATTTCTCAACTTGGAAGCTGAAACCCCAGTTGTTCTACTGCATGCTTTGTATCTGCCTCCAGAGACGTCAAGAGGGTTGTGCACAGTGCGTATTGCTAAGTGTGGGTATGAATCTTGTCAGGTTGAGATTTAGGTACTAAATGTATCAAGGTCCTGGGCATTCAGGCCCCATATGATCAATAGCACAATTATTCCTGTCATCTACTCTTTTCAGAAAAGTAATAATGAACAAGTCAATACCAAAAAGTCTGTGATTTGAAGTATGGAATGGTTTTCTGTGTAGTCAGACAGTAGCCATAATGCCCATTCTTTATATAAAAGATTTTCCTTTTGCAACAGAAAAACTGAACCACATGAAAATCAGGTGAATAAAATGATAATTTGCTAGCAAAATGGACTATGGACAACAATGTTTATTACCCAGAAGAACTGCTCAGCAAGAGAATTGTTTTAAGTGTGCACATATCAAAAAACACTCTCTGCAATTCTTTCTGCATTCATTGAGTTGAAAATTTCATTCTGTATTCTGATGAGTTCTTTGTGCCATAGCTAAAACAAGTTTGCTATGGTGAAAGCACGTATTTTAAAGACAACTTTGTTTTTCTTCTGCTTTGGTAGGTATTAGCTTGCATCCTGCCAATTTTAACATAACTCAGCAGTTTCATCATGTGCAAAGTACGTAATAATATGCAGGTGCATAACTACATAGATGCTGAATGTGTTCTGTAAAAAAATAGAAAAAAGGAAGGTCAATTGCAGGCGTGGGAATTTCCTTTAAACCTATATAAAGCATCAGCCATATGCAGTCTTTGGTGAGAATTTTTTGTTATATCAGATTTTCTTTTTCCCTCAAGTCTAAAAAAGTCCATGGAGAACAGGAAACACCATGTTCTTTTTGTGCTTAGTGTGATGTTACTAGCAATTCACTGAATTCAGACCAATTTGTCAGTTGTGTCTAATTTGAACAACTACTCCCTTGTTCTAAATCTGGGGCTGACGCTTCCTGCAAATGGTAAGTATCCTCAGCTCCCCTTTCCATCCTCACAGCTATCAGTGGTGAGATTCACCAGACCTTAAGACAACTGCACTGAACTAAGCTGGGTCATCTTTAGAGACTTTGCAGAGAAATCAACAGTTTCAGAGAAAGAGCTGTCTAATTGGTTTGGGATACATGAGAGGAAAATACTTCTTCTTTGACTTTGAAGATAACTTAAGGTATCTATTCAGGGTAGCTCTTCCCTACCATGGGTTACCTGACAATTCTCCTGCTACAACACAAGCTGAGATTGTGTTGTAACCCACTGTAAGACAGGGTTTACTTTCCCATAGGCAAACATGGAATGATGTAGATTGAAGGATTATAAGAACGAGCAACCAATTTACATGTACAATGGCAAACAAGGCTATATCCAGCCAAAGTAATTAAGAACTGACTAACAAAAGTCAGATAAATCTTTCATTTTACTGCAAACTGTTTCTCCTTCCCTTTTTTTCAAGATGATTCTTCATTATGACTTCCAGGCTCTACTTCTTCAGTTTTCAAGAAAGCTGAAGGTTTCATAAGCTTCAGATGTGCATTTGCCCAATAATCCTCAGCCTCAGCAAGAAATGGTCAGGACAGAAAGTGAACTGAGCTTGCAAAGTGCAGAAATGTTCTGGTGACACCAAAGGTCAAGCCAAGAACAGGGAAGTGATGGTGTTTCTATCTAAGAGAAAGGCAAAATCATCTCCCTACATGCATAAATAAGCTGCATTTAACAACTATGCTCCTGAATGAAAATGAGCTTCCAAACAGAGTTCTATTCTAAGCTGTTATCAGTAGTTCAGTTTTTAATTTTTCCTTTTTCCACATGTGCTTAGAATCTCAGGAAATTTAAGCATAAGAGCATTCTGTAAGAAATAACCAAAGGCAATGAAAAGTTTATTCTAGGAGTCCAGTGTCAGCTTTGGAACCAATGAAACAAATGTTGAATTATTCTTTTTTAAAATATAAATATCCTGTGATGCAGTGCAAATTAGAGCAAATACCATTCAGAACGAATGCCAAAGACAACGAGGCCTAACACAGTAGGCACATATTTCACAGAAAGAAAGAGAAAAAGAAGAGGTGAGTCACAGAAATAGTTAACCATCAACAGCCCAGCTGCTGTATGACAGAGGAGATACTTGCCTCTCAAGCCAAGAGGAAATCTGAGAGGTAATAAAAATGAGGACTATCAGGCAATAACAGAGTTACTACACATTTTATATTTCATTTAAAATTATCTTTCAGCAATGATCTCTTTCTCTTATTGACACAGAAACCCATGGATACACCAGTTGAAGCCTGGCTCCTAAGAGCCAGCTGTTGTGCAAAAATTTCCAGTTTTCTCTACCCAAAGATACAGATGCACTTCCCACTTGTATATGCATCTAATTTCCCTGCATATTCATATTAATATCCAGGCACGGCAGTTATTTCTGCAGTGTTTGTTTCCTAAGGTCGTTCTTTAAAAGCCATCTTTTTTTTCCTCCCCATTTATCATGGTTTGCCTGCAGGGAATCTGAGAGCAAGGCATGGACATCTGTACATACTGTAAGTGTGGCGAGAGCTTCTGCTGCAGAAGTAAGCAATCAGAAAATAAATAAATAAAGCCAACTGAGAAAACATCCAACCTACAGACACATTTCTCTTTGTTTGCACAAATCTGTACCCCAAGTACAGAGCTGCCAGGGTAGGATGGCTTTTTCCAGCCTTACATCACCATAAAACAAGAGTGAAACCTGGAGTCCAAAAAACGTCTAAAAGTGAAGCAAGCCTGTGGCTTATGCAATGTGCTGAATTAATAGAATACTGCACTTTAGAGGCATTGTACCAAAGCACACCAATAATAATCAGCCATCAATGGGGAACAGTCATCAATTTAAAGCTTTTAAGGCCTCAAACCGAATGGCTTACTGGTGTAAATTACCACAGCTCCTTTCCGTTCAGTGAAATTACACTTGCTTTCGCCACCTTGCAGGTTTAGCCTCTTCTTTTTTCCAATATTACTGATTCTTAGCTAAAAGTAGAGAAATAAGGCAAATTACTGAGAGTAAGTGAGCTCCATAATGCTCACAGGCCCCTACGTTCAGTTTTCAGCAGCTCTTTCAAACTTCCTTGCAGTTTGGCTGGCAAGAAACAGCACGTAAGTCTCCTCAGAACAAGCTTGCTCTAGACATTGCAGTAATTTCCATTGTGTATTAGTGTGAAGCTCTGGATGCAGAGACACAGTCTTTTATTATACCCCAAAGGAGACAAACATGCACAGGCACCAGCACTCAGCCTCCAAGCTTCTGTATGCTGAGTAATTTGGACACAGATCACTTACTGTCACCCACAGCTCTGGCACCATAGGACATCAAACTACCCTGAATCCTGCTGTTACAGGATGAAATGCACCCTCCCATGTCCTGCTGTGAGTAACTAATAAAATGAGAAAGGTAGGGGCCCCTCAGACATCTTTCCTCTCTCAGCTTAGCTCAACCCACAGCCTTCCCAACTACAAAAAGTACCTGGAAATTTAAAGCAGACAAAGCCCTACTCATTTTAAGTGAGGAGGAAATACAGATCAACAGATAATCCTCAGTATACACTCAGGCAGACGTGGGGGATTACTTAGGAAACAAGTCCTGCCCATCCAAATTACTTCCAAATAACAACTTGCAAGCTACTAGAAGCCAATGGAGCTTATAATGAGGTCTAGAAATATATTTTAGAGTCATGACCATCCTTGAAAGAATCAAGTGACAGATAGTTGTCAGCAAATAATTCCCTCAGGGTTGTATCAGGATACAGTAGAGGCTTCAGGGGACTTGTACTAGATAGCTGGGATCAGACAACTGACTGCTACCATGGATATGGTTCAGCATGAGCACTACTTCAGAACACTTGCCCTGGAATTATTTCCAAGAGGACAGTACGTTAGTGTAGCTACTCAGCATCGGCTGGAGCCACGTAGATCCTGTTTTGATCATCATCAGCCCCGTATTTTCATCATGTGTGAAAATGTCGGGCCAGCTAAGACAGCCTAGTGACAGTCATAGCAATGCTGACTCAAGACCAATCTTGGTATTCCAGTTTCTGAGTCAGTGGTGACAGGACACATTGCATGAGTAATGGGCTTCTTATCTGAGGATGAGCTGCCGTGCTATTGCAGCAGCCTGGTGACTCATCCAGGGAGTATCTGCACTACTATTTGTCTAGCAGGGAATGCTGATATTTAGTTAGGGGAAAATGGCCCTGTTCCAAAGGAGTGAAGTAATGGTATGAAAGTAGTAATAATTTACTTCTGCAAAGCGCCTCTTATTGTGAAGAATCACTCAACAGATTATACATGTGTACATGTAGGATCAATCAGTCTCCTCTGCAGGGGACTTGCCAACCATTCTGCATCAAGAATGCTGCACAAAAGCATTTTAGAGAAGAAAAGAACAGTTTCTCCAAATAAGTACACAGAAAGAGGATGTTGTGCAAGGAAAGACACCCAAGACATGTTTATAAGTATTTGTTCAAACAGGAGGCTCTCTTGTCTTCTACTTTACCAGTGCCAGGGCAATGCCAGAGCAAGGCTTTGTATGAGCTTTGAAAAACAAACACCTAGGATGAGAGAAAAACCCAAAGCATGAAGGAAATCAACATATTAGAGAGATGGAAGCCCAGCAACCTACCTGCACTGTTGCATTCCGACAGATCCACACAGATCCCCTAGTCTCTGCACACACAGAATGCACCACAAAGCCCTGCCAAGGCCTCCCAAAGCACAATGGTGTTGTAGCTTCCCCTGATGAGGAGACCCATCTAGGCATGGTCAAGCTAACATGGGTGAACCCAACAGGGGAAAATAAGTAATATTCTCTTGTGCAAGAGGAGTCACCACTCCTGCTTTGCATGCTTACCCCTGTTGCTCAGCACTGTTGGGTTTTATACAAGCACAAAAATGCCCATCTTCAGCTCACGGAGGTGGAAAAGCTTCTCTGAGCTCCACAATTTCATCCCAAATTAGGCTAGCTGTGGGTGTCATCTGTCAGTTCCCACCTACTCTCTGCAAGGGAGGAGTCTGAGAGGACAGGAGCCTTCTCACCCAGAGCAGCCTCTGCTCTGCCCAGAGCAGCAAGCAGTGCTCATGCTCTGGGTCTGCTCCACAGGGATCGGGATCCTTCTTGGTCCTCTCACATGGCATCTTATGCCCTCACTGGTCCTCCAGTACTTCTACATTTCTGTTGAACTGCATTTTTGCCTCCAGCACCACTATAAAAAGGGATGATCCCATCTTCTTTCCTACCTTACCACACTGCCTCACTTTCTCCTTTCTGCTTCTATCAGCAATCATCTGGACGAAAATAAAATAAAATAAATCAAAATATTTTCAACTCTTTCAGCTCCCTGACCCAGCTCAGAGCAGCAAGAGTACTCATGCTGATGCAGTGCAACCTTTGGTACCTGCTTTTGTTCCTGCTCTCCATACACAAGTAGATCCATAAGCCTTGGCCTAAACCTTACCCACACCAGAGACATCTGTGAGGATATAGCAAGTGGGCACAAGTGGCCTCTTGGCAGAGTGATGGAATGCCTCAAAGGAGGGTTATTTCATATCTTCATGGCGAAGTGTTATTATCTTGCTCTTTTCACAATACTCTTGCAGGTAAGAACAGGAAGGTCCAAATAACTGTGGTTATTAACTCTGCATGAGGTGCTACATGAATGCTTTGCAGTGCTAGCAGTCTTTGGAAATACAATAGGGCCATGAAACAAGTCACATACAATTAGGAGAAAAAAAGTTGTCTATTATATGTAGGTTTTAGTATAAGAATGACTGTAGTTAATATATGTAAGCAAATCAGAACAAAGGGAAAAAAGCCAGCAGGTTTTTCAAGACAATGCAAGCCAAGCAAACAATACTCTACTTGGTGCGGGATTTCAAAGACAACCAACAGTGACTTAATTGTTCCCCTATAAAAGTCTGTGGAGGTTTTGGGACTGATTTCCAGTGTAGCTACCGTTAGTACAGGCTGGATCTTAACAGGACTGAAAAGACCTCTTTTCCACCTTCAGTTTTACAAACTATCTCTCCCTGTTTATAACTGCAGAGTTCTTCTTTCCACTTTTTATACAGAAAAATCATTAAAAATTCAATCCTATTGAATTTTTTCATAGTGTAGTTTGGAAGTAGGAAGCAAGGCAGGAAAAGCAACATCACAGAAGCAGAAAAAAAATCTGCAAACATTGTGGAGTCCCTCTGCAGCAAACCACAGCTACTGTCTGGTGTGTGGGTTTTCTTGGAGTGTTGCAAGAAATTTTAATCTGGGAAGATATGAGGTAGATTCCGTGAGTGCCTGACTCACTGCACAGAAAGAGTAGGTAAGAGCCAGACTGTGATGCTGTTGCAGTCCAGGAACTACTGAGATCGAAATCCTATCAGATTGCTGGTATAATTTAATTAAAATTATACACATACACACTTGCATTTATGTATATGGAGCATCCCAAACCTCCTCTGAAAGCAAATTAAATATTTGTATTGCAGTAATAACTAAATACCATTGGCAGTGATGTTTTTAATTTGTTCTCTACCATTAAGACCCTTGTGCTAGGTGGCACACAAAGTACTCCCCTCATTACAACTTCATGCAGGGAAAGGGTACCTGAGAAGGGTGAGCAAATTAACTACACATTGGTCTGGTGCTCTGCCACCCCTCTTGTTTGCATGGTACAGCTCACCACCTGCTTGGCAGCTATTTTTCATATGTTAGTTATTTGGAATGTCAACAAATACATGTTTATGTATAAATGCCGATTATGCCCATGTAAAGGAAACCAAGATTATATTAATGATCCTCTCTGCACTCTACTTTGATTTTGTTTTCATTTGATTCATGGAGCTGGCTTCAATCTGCGTTGCGGGGTGGCTGAGGTTTAAAAGCACACATGATGGATCTCTCCTGCCGAAATACCCAGCAGCCTTCAGAGCCAAGGTCACATCTTAAACCATTCCCTTGCTCGTAATCATGTCAGAGTCAATAAACATTTATATCTGAATACCAAATGTAGCAGTGCCGGTGGTTTAGATTAAGGAGGAAGGAACGCAAGTCAGGAAAAGAGACTATTGGTTTTCTCCGTCAAAATATCTTTGATCAATACCACTAGTATCTCTCACCACCTGTCCCATCTCTTGAGGACATCCTACCTGCAGGCTCAGATAAGAAACACGATTACTCCTTCAGTGTTTTTACAGAAGCTTTAAATTTGATCAGTTCTGGTCTTCCTTCAAGGCGAGACCCGATCTCCCCTGCCATGAATCTGCAAAGCTAACAAAACAACTCAGTTACGTTCACAAGGGTGTTTCCAATGTCATCAGGACAGATCATAAATTGCACCTCTTCTGCCAAAAAAGGGAGATAAGCTCTAGGCTAAATTGCAAACTCAGCTCAGTCAGCTCAAGGCTGAGCCCAAATGCTTCTGACACCCCCGCACATATGTTGAAGTACTTGCAGTTAGCCTCTGGCTTTCAAAATTGGCATTTAAGTAGATAGAGTTTGTGCTCCTCTGGGTCTAAAATAAATTCTACTGAGTGGAAAATAAAGTATGTTAATTATTAGTCTCAAGATTGGGGTAATTAGAGGGTTGGTCGATTTGTATCGGCAATTGCAACAACAAACAGAATGCTGCAGCCTGTTTCCTGCATCCCACTGGACCGATCGGCACTTAATGACAGGGAAATTCAAAGCACGCTGCTGAAAAGCCAGCCCTCCAAATGGCAGCTGGGCTTAGGAACTGCCTTCTATTATTTTTCTGCCAATGCTGTGTGCAGGTTGCTTGAAATCTCACCTTTGTGGGAAATTGGGGAAAATGAGGGACTCATGACTGACCGAAAATTCACCGACAAAATTTCATGTGGAACAATGCTTGTTTGTAAGTGGCTTCAAATGATCTATTCAGAGCAATCACCAGAGGAATGGGTCCATGGTGGCAAAACAATAACAGTTTAGGAAATGTTTTCAGTACACTTCAGTAAATTCAGAATACCCTCCTGTGCACCTTTCCTTTTTGAGCAACTTTTATGATTTAGACTGTCTAAGAAGAGAGAAGTGGAGAAAAAGGAACAAGCAGAGTTCAAATCCCCAGCCAAAAGCAGAGCCTAATGTAACAGGCCAGCTGCAACAGGCCTAAAGCAAATGCTACAGACAAATTCCTCCTTGTCACGCATCTTATCCAGATATTCATGCCAAGAAAACTATGTAAAAACTCTTCTCTTGCTTTGTAATGTTGTAATGTCACAGAGCTGCATTGATCCAGGCTGGTCAGAGTAATGGTTACCCACCTGAACCCCAAGCACGGCTCACCACGGTTACACAGCTTTTAATTGCTGTTTACACATGAAAACCTACTCACCTTAAAGCTTGGGAGCCACTGGGAGCACAGATCAGGGCTCACTTTCCCACTCTGGCAAAGGTACCCATAAGGCTGAAGGCTGGTCTTCCACAGCCTTGAAAATGCTCCTGAAGAAGCAAGGCCCATTCCCACCCATTTCTGATGGGTATAACTCGCAATGCCCTGCAGAAAGTTTTGCCCATCATCATGCAATACCATGCAGTTGAGTTAAGCAGTTCTACATGGTGAGTAGCAAATTTTGATGCTATAGAAGTTCGTCATGTTCTGACATATTAATCAATAAACAGTTGCTCTTAGGGAAAAAAAAAATCGAGAAAGGGAGAAATTAGAACTCCCTAATTGGTTCGGAAACAGAAAAGATCAAAAACATTTGGGATTATTTATTCATGGTTAACAATTTATCCAGCCCTAATTATAGCCACTAGAACATTTTCTTAGCTGCAATAATAACTGTACTTATTTCATGGCTGCTATGTAAATGAACAGAAGATGAAATATGCAATTAGATGATCGGATGCCTCAAAAGTGTCACTGATAATTTTTTTCACAGTAGGTATTATCCTTTCAAAACAATGCTAAAGACTGTGCATAATTACTGCCAGTCATTTAAGTTGGAGTTACTGAGACTCCCACAAGAGCCCTTATGGAGCCAGAGAGTGAATCCAAGGCATCTTCTGTCCAAAAAACACCTTTACACTGCCTAAAAGCCACGCAAAATAAAGGCACAAGCAAGCAAAAAAATGTTTTCCTATTTTGAAGGCTCAATTACAAACAGAAACAGAGGAGTCCAGAGCTGCCAAGAAACACCAAAACCAGGACAGCGCAAGGCATGAAGTCCTCAGAAGAGTTAAGCAAAGAGACTTCTGCTCCAGCATGCTGAGCTCAGTGAGGTCTCAACACCACAGGCAAGGACACCAACCAAGGACACCGACCAGCTGCAGTCCCCAGACTGCCAGAAAAGCAAGACTGGCTTTGCAACAAAGAAGAAATGCAAAGCAAACCTTGATTCCATCACCATTTTCTCCATCTATGGAAACAATCCATCATGACACTTTATATTTAGCTGAATGTTTGCGTCAAGAAAGATAAAAACAGGAAGAGCACTGATGTTTTTTTGTTTTGGTTTGGTTTTTTAATGCTATAAGTTGTATACTGCTCTTCAAAGGGGTAACATTTTATTTCTGTTCTGGAGGTAGTAAAGCTGAAGTACATAAGAGACAAAAAATATGGAAAAGGGCAGACACAGCATATTTCACAGAACCACAGAAGTATATTATCAATAGGAAAAGATCCATACTCAAATTTGACAAAGTACACACTGGTTTTATCTTTGCTAATGTGACACCTCAGATGCTTTGTTCCCATTAAGGTCTTCTTTCACGGAAAAGACTGGAGGAGGGCTACCTTGGGGCTTCGATTTTCTCACTCACAAGTCAGAGAAGGAGAGTTTTGCAAACTGTCTCTTCTCATTCTCTCAGCAGGAGTCTATTTTGGTCAGTGCTGTGAGCTCCATTTGTAAGGTTAGCTGACTGCTTGCTGTTTCTTTGTGGAATCTGCTACCACAGATTCAAGGATTCCCTTTTAGAAAGAGAAGTATAAAGATAGGAGGATTAGCATGCAGAATATTTAAATCACAGCAACCTGCATGATTTATTTTTGTCAGTCCTGCTAAGTGCCATAGCCATAGGAAACAGTAAACTTCAACTAACAGGAAGCTCTTCTGCTTCTGTTTTGCTAGAACACAGAACAAAGCCAAGCAGTCTTGTAATGAATATAACTCATAGAATTTTGAGGGATTTAAAAGTGATGTACGTGTGCAGAAACTGGAACACGTTGGGTTGTGATTTGCTGTGGGCGGTGCAGCCGTGCGGCTGAACCTCAGAGCGGTGAGATGTCGCCTATCACACAGCCAGCAGTGAGAAATGCCACTTCACACAGAACTGGTGAGGAGCAGAGTGCTGCTCGGAGCCTGCCACGCTCTGGCAGGATGAAACTGTCACCCACGATTGGCTAAAGACTATGTGGTGGGTGGGAAAAGGTTTCTTGAAAGCTATGGCAGAAGGCAAACTTTTCAAGGGACTGCATTGCTCTAGGCCAAATTATGAACAGGTGAAAGCTTAAATAATTTCCATCGATTTTCACATCAGCTGTTCCCCTCTCTTAATGCCAAGCTGGTTTTGTGAGGCAAACCTGTTCCAATCAACCCAATTAGTTTGACTTTTAATTTTAAATACTAAGATATCATGTTTAATAATTGATATTAAGGTGACCAGAGTGAAATGATTAAATATTCTGAAATGAGTTTTATGGAGGAATTTACTTTTCAATATTCTTTTCTAACTTTTACTCCTATTCAGAACAGACTATCAATTCTAAAATGCTTCAGTCTTCATTTTCTAACCAGCTTTTGCTGGTCAATGTGCCTTATGGTTTTGCAGTTTGACCTAATTTTCATTGTTTCTTTGTCCATTTCATAAATAATATTTCTTCCTACAGCTCACTTGGATTTCATCGCTGGAAGTATATTTCTGTAGGGAGTTCTTTTTTTACAGCCATGACACATTTCCTTCCAATCTTTAACTCACTGAACTCTTGATTTCCTTAGCTGACCTGGGCTCACCAGGGAGAAACACGTAGCTTAATCTATTGGAGCCAATAACAGCCCTCCTATAGCTGATGAAGCAGCACTGGCTCAGGTTAACCTGGAGAAATGCTCCCTTCAGAAGATGCTCGGTGTGCTGCCCTAGAAATCAGAACTAGCTGGTTGTATAAATAAGGCATTTTTCTTTAAATGCAGATCTTCAAAGCAAACTGAACCCCAGCTCTGTTCCTCAGAACCATGCACCACCTCTCTTGAGGCCTGAGACATATGATGGATGGCCCACATTGTCTGAAAACAAAGCTGTTTATAAATATCCCAGCCTACAACAAAAGATCTGATGTCACTTGCACCAACTTCAGCCCAGCTTTACATTAACTTATGTAAAAGAAGATCCATAACATATAAACTCTGGAGGGTGAAACTTCCTCCAGAAAAGTGTTCTGCTTCCTGTATTTAAAATACATTTATGCTTCCTCCCTAGCACACTGAAAACCGCAGGGATATTCTTCTGAGGAAAGGTAGCTTTATGATTCTCTGCTCATATTCGTATGTAGTTAGCCCCCTCTATACTTAGAAACTGGTTTGGGGTGGTTTTTTTTGGCTTTTTACCCTTTTATCTTCACCATCAGGACTTAGCAGCAAATGCACAGAGAACAATGGGAGAAGCAGTAGAAGATGGTCACCCGACAGTGTAAGAGCAGAGATAATGTCACGAAGATTTCTGCATCTGATAACAAAAACAGTGAAGACAGTGGCTTCAAAGATTAGCTATGTAGAAAAACTATGTCCTCCCCCCATTTTGATAAACGTGAGTAATTACACTATCTAACTCAGCTCCTCCTATTTTATAGCCTTGCAGCACATCGCCTGTTTGCCTTCCCCTTCCAGGCTGGGTGAGAAACATGCAGAATGTCTCAAACACATACCACTCAAGCTGATGGACTCACGTGTCTGAAAAGCAGTGATGAAGGCAAGCCAGAAGATTAGAGGAATGCCGCAGCAGGTCATCCAGAAGAAACAGCTCTGGAGGGGAAAGTAAAGTGAGAGCAGGCACAGTCCATTAATAACAGACGTGCTTCTTTCCACTTCAGAGCTCTCGAGGTGCAAAGCTTCAGATGTGCAAGAACTGACAGGCCTGCAGCACTTATAATTAGGGTGTGCAGACAGCGGCATTTGGCACCAATGAGATGGTCTGTGGAGAAAACATACCATTTTGGTCCAGTGAAAATATTTAGACACATGTCAAAGGCAGAAATGGGAGGGAGACAGCAGAAAAATGGATGTCAGGACATTGTGGCCAGGGCAATGAGATGCCCAGAGGTTAGGCAGTGGTGTATCTCAGTCACCAAATACCCAGAGAAGAAATGTAGAAAACAGCAAGGGGGAGTTGGCAGTGCAGCTGGAGGGGTTCAGTAGTGCTGAGCAGAAAGACAAGGCTCCCCAGCACCCAGAGAAAAGACTCAGTGAAGCCAAAGATGAAAAACAGCAAGCTCCACTGCTGGGAAGCTCCCAAAGGTAAGGAAATCTGCAAGGGCTCAGCTCATCCATGAGTGAGTCTGAGTGTATGTTCCAGGAGGTGAAGGGCTCACATCATAGGTACAAGCAACAAAACATAGACTCCAATCTGAAATACACTGCAGAATTCACTTAGGAAAAACTCACCAATATAATCTCCATAATTAAAAAGAAATGAGAGCACTCATTCAAAATCAACAAACACTTTGAAAGTGAAATTGCTTTTCTTATTGTAAATTGTTTTCCCCTTAAGTTCATGTTCTCTTAGATATGTTGTAGTATGACAAGAACTTAATTTCTTTTTCTACTCTCCTCAGAGCTAGATTTTGATATCACCCTCTGCAGAAGCAAAGTTTATTTTAGAAGGGGAATCTAGTCTGACCATGATCCTTTCATTAATATTAAGACAAAGATGTCTTCACTGAAGTTAGCCATCTGAAACTAGTGAAATAGAGTGGAAAAATAAAACCTATGTTTCCTCCATTGTAGGCTCTACAACCTCTAAAGAGGTCAACTTTCTTCTTCATTTCTATTTTGCACAAAAAAATCCTAGTCACACTCCTAAAGCTTAGCATTATGTTCACTTCTTATAAACTACCTCACCTCTGTAATCAGCTTGGAGCATAGTCTTGCACAGCTCCCCAAGAATGCCAACTTGAACAAACCTTGGATGTGAAGTTTGAAAAACAACCTGTGTCAAGGAAAGCAAACTGCGAACATGAGCTGGTGATTTCACCCATGCTATGAGTAAAGATAACCTACATGGTAACTATGTATACAAAAGCACTTGGGACAGAAAAGTGGACTATAGGAGGAAAATAAAGGAGTACAGCAGAATGCTCAGTGTGAGGAACATACATAGATGAACAGTGTGCTTGGCACTCCTGTCATTGTGGTGTAGTGCAGATTTACTCCTGGCTTACATCAGTTTAAACTTATACTGGCTGTGACTTTTTGGTTAATGTGGCTGCAAAGCTCACCAGTCACTGATCTGAAATACTTCCCTGGGGCATCTGTGGAAGGGTGATGACTTCAAGAAGGCTGTCATCATTATAGTCATGTCACTTAATTGCCCATGGAACTAAATGAGCTTTAGAAACCTAAACTGAAGCATTTGTTAAATCAGCTCAGTTCAGCATGGAATAGGAGGGGAAAAAAAAACGTGAAGAAAATAACACAGGATAAAAGGCCTTGCATCTTCATACAAATCCTATTTCTGCAAATAATGCAGGTGTATGACAATATAAAACCAGACCTCTCCATCAGTCTAGGAAAATGACAGCTTTCTAAATTGTCTTTACGTTCATTTTTCAATGGTGAATCACTTCCTGTGGCTGTTCTCGACACTTATTCTTCAATAATGATGACGTAAACTACTGCTGTAAATGATAAAAGAAAAAAAGATTTCCTTTCTTTAGACAGGAAAGTTGAAGTTCCCATGGAAAAGGAAAAGCTCTGACTAGTTGGCACCTGCAGCTATGGCAACCGGCCAGCACAATCATCTAATAAAGTTTGGAGCAGCAGCAAACTTCTATTATAGCCTTCCCAAATCAAATAGATTTCTGGCATAGAACAACATGTACCTAAAACTCCACAAAGTGATGTGGGATTGCAGTGACAAGCAAAATCAGTGCAACATGTCACAAGCAATCACACATCCTGTCCAATCCTCCAGAAGACAAGGAGACATTTTACCTCTCAGAGAGTAGCAGTAATGAAAGAGTTTCATTCCTTTGTTCATTTCTCAAAAGCAGGGCCCAAGTCTGGCACAACCTCATGAGCAGCATCTGTTTCATGTTGGCTATTGGACATTTGCCAGCATTTAGGCCATCATAAATTCTTCAGCCTGAGGAAATCCCAGGGCTGGAGGAGCAGGAATGCTGCTGGTCCAGATGAAGACACTGACAGCTCGAGCCTGGGAAACCCCCGAGCCCCACCTTGCAGCCTGCTCCCATGCACTTCAGGTGCAGCATGATGCTGAATGGTGAGTCCCTTTGGGAGGTTACTGCAACACTGAGTGCTTCTGGAAACACCTAAGAATCTCCAGTCCTCACAGTTAATTTTTACACTAAATCAAATACAAGATGCTAGAGAAGTCCTGGGAAGTTTTGTCTTATTTCAAGGCTTGTCCGCATTCTTTTCTGCACCAGAAAATCCAGAATTTTCCCATGTATTTGTGACACTCAATGAAGACACATTTGGTGTATACAGAATACTTGATTTAGAATTTCTATCTGTAAAAATTGACCGAAGTCACACTCTCATATACTCTTTTTAACACAAGAAAATAACTATGACCATTATGCAAGATAGCAAACATGTGAAAAGTATCTCATGGGTGCTATATTACTGTTTCTTTGACTCAAGAAGGGAACTTCAGATTTTTTTCTGTTTGGGGACGCAGAAAGTATGCTGGACATACCCAGCACCATTTGAGATGTCCAACTCATCTCTGTCAGTGGAGTTCTGGGATAATGCTGCCCACTGGAGGAGGAGCTAAGAAGATAAACAGAATTCTCTCAGAGCATCTCAAATGATGCTAAATGCTTGCAATTTGCTGAATTGTTTCCTAAATTTTGGGGCTTTTTGTTTGTTTGTTTGTTTTTGTTTTGTTTTGTTTTCCCAGTGAAGAAGAGCAGGCAGTATCCTACCTTAAAAATTCTCTGCCTACAATCTCAGCAGACTCCTCACCCAGCTCCTCTCTCCCTCTGCATCATTTTAAATTCAGTTTTCTGCTAGGGATTGAAGAGCATTTCCTTAGCTGCTACGTTCTTTTGTGCATTCAAAAACCTGGAAATCCCTCAGTCCTCATCACTCAGCTCTGGCCTGCCACTGAAGGCTTCACCTTCACAAATGAAAACTCATAACAACCTCAGACAGATAGGTCATCATGATCGTGCCTTCTCGCATTTATGGGTACGCATGAAAGAGCTCCAATGGGTCTTGCATGCCCCCATGCAAAACAAGCCAAGTCATTCAGAAAACAAGCTCTTGCCAAAACTGCTGATGGGTGACACCATGTATTGAGTGGTAAGCCTCACAGACCTACCTAATTTTACTAAAAAAGCAAAACTGTGTTGAAGCTGGAGGCAAGTATTTGTCTTGCATAAGGTGACAGTTTCTGGATCTGAGATTCTCATATTCACAGTGATTAATATTCTTTCAGGCTATGAGTGTGTCATTATGAGTCTAACAATGTCAATGTCTTAATGTATAACAAGTAACAAACCAATTTCAACCAAGCATTAACAATGATGGATTATTACCAGTTTTTAAATAGTTGTCATACTTCCTTATGTCTGGAGTAGGGTGATCTCTTCACAGGCTCCCTGACTGATGTAACAAAACACAGACCTTTGCCCCTGAGATAGCTGCCTTCAATCTCCTCACAGGCAAGGGGCAGAGCAGACACTTGCAGGCATGATGCATGCATCTCTATGTGGGAAAGGGCAAATGCATCGCACCATATAAGGGCCTTCTTCTTCCCTTAACGACAAAGGGCATACAGGGTGGCCAGCTGAGTTTATGGAGACCACAGACTTTCACATTTAGCAGGACAGGTCCCACCCAGAGCACCTGCCTCCTTCCTTCTGATAATGGCTCCAGGTCCTGCAACAGATTGAAGGGGAAGATAGGGAAACAGGAGGCCAAGGGCGTGACCTAGATTATCTGAGAGGTTGAAAAAGAACATGCTGCTCTTTTGACATGTTTTCTCATTTTGGAAAAGCAAAAAGCAGGTATTGTTATCTTCTAGTATGGGCCATTTCCTATTACCTTCAACAACATTGAGGATAGCTCTTGGTGAGCAGCTACACTCAAATATAGGCAGATTTGCCACGCTTTGCCTATTCAGTAGACAGGGCAGGGATGTTTGTAGAAAGAAAAACAGTCATAACTTATGCTGGTCAGGAAAAATATCTTTGTCCTTATAACTGGAAATGCAGCTCTTCTTAGTCAAAATTTCTGTGGGTAAAAGTAATTTTTCACTTTTTCATTAGAGCGTATAAATGAAATGCTTCTGAATCACATCAGCCTAAATGCAAATGTGTCAGATGAGTCTGCGGTGTCAGTTCAGTGCTAAGCTTGCAGTGCCACTCACTAGAAAGTCCATAACAACATAAGCCTTCTCAAGAGAACAATTGTTCAGATAGCTCAACCGCTGAATCACTGCACCTAGAGGCGCAGTGCATGACTGTGGTGTGGCCAAAAAACTTCAGCCTCACTGAGGGGATTCAACCTGGAGAGGTGATGGAAGTGAAAGTTTCTGATTCTCAGCTGGAGATATCAAAATTTAAAAAAAAAAAAAAAAAAGAGAGAGAGAGAGTGTGAAGAAAAGAGAGAAGGGAAGGAAAGAGAAGGGGAGGAGAGGGAAGTGAAAAAAAGAAAAAAAACCTTTAATTTCAGTTTAACAAGCATTGTGAGTAAGTGTGTGACTGCAAAGGCTGTAGGATGTACAATTTTTTTTTTCAAAAAAAAAAAAAAAAAAAAAAAGGTATTTCACAAGATTTAAAGTATTTCCAAGTCATAAGGAATTAAAATTAGTCTTATTTCCTACCTATCAGAATGCTCACAGGTATTTAAGAAGGTTGTGGATGGGAAGTTAATAAAAAAAGGAGGTGGAGGCTCTTTCTCAGCAGACTCTACTGATACATTCAGAGGCAGCCTTTTCAAAAATAAAAATAAGCAGGTTTTTTTTAGATGAAAAATTATATTTGTCAAAAAATAAAATATAAAAATCTTACACTACGTATTTCTAGGAGCTATAACTATAGTTCACTCTTCTCGTGGCAAATTAAATTCCTGATTAACAATGCTTTTGCTCAGAACCAAAATGATTATTAGTCAGTTCTATGCCTCAAACTTCTTTCTTATCTTGTTGCGTTTCCAATGACAAGAAATTGCCACAAGTGAAAAGTTCCCTGAAGGACAGATGTTTATAATGGATATAATGAGAAGCTGATCATTTCATTCTAATTTAACAAATAATGTGAAATCACTTAGCAGTAACTCTTCTTAATTATAAAAAGAGAACACACATTTTTTCTGACTTTCAAACAGCACAGGTAGAGCTGTTGCTTTAAATTGATGCTTCAGGCCATTGCACATGTTCCCTGATCACCTTATCATTTTACATACAGGTAGTGTACACTTGCTCTGCATGCCCAAGGGTCAAAGGATGGTGTAGGCTGCACAATTAGAGCTATCAAATATTCATGCAGATGTATAAGTGTGTTAAGTGCTCCAATGCAAGTAACAAAATACGGGTGTGGAGGAAAACAAACGGTGCAATCAAAGGCTATCCACTTGCAATAGTTGCTGGGAACTTTGTTCAAGTAATACTGCCCTCCTTCTGCATTTCAATGCAGAAGCTCATTCATAAGATGGCATTACCAAAATAAAATAACTATCACTGCTTCATTTAGTAGAACTGCTTCTCCTAATTATGTCCTTTCTAAATATCTATATATTTCAATGTTACAGCAATCCTTCTCTACTTCCTCCAGTGGTAACTTCACACAGCAATTACATACATAAAGTATTTAAGAATATATTGCCTTGATCAAAGGTAACTTCATACATCTTGCCAAAAGGCAGTACGTTCCCCCCTCCGGGATGCAGACTCAGCCATAACTGTTTCCAGATAATTCAAGAAAAAAATTTATACTCTCAGGATTCCAAATTAAGGTGTAATGAGGTGGAGGAGATCTATGGGCTATCACATCTCATGTTAAGTAGCCTTCAAAGGAATGTTACATGAAATGGGCAGATTCATACTTAAAGTGTATTGTTTCTGCGACGTAACTCCAACCCTGCTTATCTAGAAAAAAACAGTTTCCAAGTAACTTGTAAAAATGAGAAAGTTTCACAATGAGTGACTCCTGCAATCCTGGGAGCCTGGAGCTGCTTATTTGAAGGCAGGACTTCATGCATGACTAAAGGACTTCAAAGGAGTACTTCATCCTACAGGGGTGTTTAAACTGGCATCTGCAGTCCTGGGGCATGCTAGGATTCTTTCCAAGGTGTCCACAAGGAAAGACTGAGGAAAGCACTACTACTGTATGAGGCTTACACACTTCAGTATCTCTACTGGTACTGGCCCATCAAACAAAAATAAAAAATCCACAGCCTGCTCCAAGGCAGTGTGCAGCACAGCTCAATCTTGCACGCACACACACAAAAACCAAACAAGTAGAAGGATTGCCTCCCACAGTTGGAAAAAACTGACATTTAATGACAGATGCTTCGAACGTGTTCTCAGAAATAACATAGATCTCATCTTTTAGATTGCATACCATTTGTTGTCCTGTCATCTTGTTGCTGTTTTCCTTTCAGAATTAACTGTGTAAATTAATTCTTCATCTCAAGAGGCAATGGACGCTTCATTCTGGTGTCTTGCTGTGAATGTCAGCTTTTTTGCCTAAGCAAGTGTCACAGATCAGTATGAGTGCATGTCTCAATTTGCAAGCAGTAGGCAGACTTTTCTGTGGCTACAAAGTATGCCATCAGCCTTGGATATTATCCATACCCACTCTATTTTCTAAAGTGCACAGTGACTAAACATTGGACTGCCTCTGAAAAACCCCTGAACATTCAACAACTGGACTCTTCCTCTGGACTTTACATACAGAATGGAGTACACTCCTATGCCCCTTGAGTTTGCACTGGCTTGCTTAAGAGTTAATAGCCACCTTGCTGTCTGCAAAGAAAATGGATGTGTCAGGAAGCACAGACAATAGTCTGAGGATACAATAGCTCTGTTAATTACTACTAACCAGGAGCTGTGCTTGAGGAGGCCTTTTGTATCCCTGGGGGAAAGTGACTGGTGTGACCATGCCAGAGGAACAAGGCTTCATATAGGACTTCTCACAGCCACAGCCAGACAGAGCACGGGACTGGTAAGGGACAAGAACCTTCAGCATCACACCCACTTCCCCTCTTCCTCATAGAGTACAGAAAGAGATAAGTGCTACTTCTGATAATTAACTAACCCAAGGCACCACTGCAGAACAAACACCACAACCAGCTCTGGCATAACCTCACTCTAATTGCTTTTGCTTGGGTTTACACTGAAATTGGCTCTTGCCTATCTCTATGGGACTGGTGCCTGAGAGGCATGACTTAAAATGCTGCACATATCTTTTCGAAGAATCAACACTTGACAAAGTATCCTGAAATGGGTTTTGCTGCCAGAAGTTATACAGAACCAGGTTGAACTGAAAATTCCTTGTTGCTATGGTTGCCGCTTGCTCTAAATCTCTTTACTACTCCTTGATGAACAGCAGCAGAGGAGAAAAAAAACATAGGCAACATTTGTAATTGCTTAGTGCATATTTTAACATTTCTCTTTGGTGGCTGCTTTAAATTATGCAGTAATATTGCTGGCATGTTTCTTCAGTCCCCTTTCCTTAAGAGAATACATTTTACAGTGCTGAAATTGGACACCGGCTGTAAGAATCACACATTTGAATTTTTTTTTTTCAGTAGCAAACGCGTCACATGCGATGTATTACAACTCAAGCTGTAAAAATTAAGTGGCATTTGCATTCATTAAGCATACATGAAATCTAATTCCATTAGGTCCAGCAGCATTAAGGTCTGTCTGTTGCTGGTGATGTTACAGCTTAAGGACATTATACCTTCTGGCTAGATTCTGCTTCATAACCCAATAAAGATAGGAATTAGATCCTGGCTTGATGCCTTTGCAAATCCAGTTCGATGAACATGTAACATGAAAGCTGTAAATGAAAATTATTTATATTCATCATTGTCCAAAATACATAAAGCTGAACTAATTTAAAAGACAACAATACGATTTGCTGAAGCCAAACCTCACATATAATCTTCCAGCTCTCTTACAGATACGGCACAGAAGAACTGCTAACATTTCATCAAGGCTATTTAAAGACTGAAAAGCTGCTGTTACATTTCATTCAACTTCCCAGAAACGTTGATCTGCAAAATCCTCCAGGAAATTCTGGAATACTTCAGTTTTTCAATTTGATGTTTTTAGCTGACATAGAAATTAGATAAAAAGAAAAAAGAAGAAAAAAAAAAGAAAGGCATAACATGACACAATTTGATTTTCAGTTTCTGAGAGTTATTCTGCCGAAAGAATAATTTGGGTGCAGTATTGCAAGTACAAGCTTCAGCTCAACAAATAAACCAATATGGAAAAATCACTTTGGTCTGCATGTAGTTTCAAAGAAGAAAACATATGATCGAGAACACAGGACTGCCCTTCCTTACTACTGAAAAATCAAATCAATTTAGAAGCATGAAGATAATTTTTCCTGGCACTTGCTACGAGATAAGCCCAAGTGCCAGCAAAGCTTTCAACCACAGTCCTTAGTTCTAACTACCAAATTAGCAAGGGTTCATTTAGTAAGACTGCTTACCTTCCAAACTCTCTAATTTCTTCTCTAATTCTTAACATCATCAAGCTAGTGTACTCCTGTTGGAAGTACCAGCAAAATGTTTATCTCTAATGAGCTGAACAACAAATCTATTTCCATGGAGATCTGAGAAACAGGAAGATTTTACTTCATTATATACAAATGATGCCTTATTTTCCTGTAAGTAACTTCCAAGCAGTCTCAGAGGTCATTTTTAAGATAACAAAGTTCACAGCTGTACCTACAACATAATATCAGTGGCATAAGAGTCCATTGCAAGGAAGAAAAGCTGATTTTTGTTATTTCAAGGATGCTTTACAGACAATCCTATCTTTGTTTTATCCTAAACCATGTCAAGTATACAATTTTTTTATATAAAATATATATATAAATAAATGAAGTATAAATGAAAATATAAAACAAAGCCATTGCTTTACTTCCATTTTCAAACCATTATATCACCGGGTAAAAAAATCCCCAAAACTACCAACATAGGCCTTGAAGTTTTTCAGAAGGTAGCATTTATTCTGCTACTGATATGTGGCATAGAATTCATTGAATGCAACAAAGACATCTAAAAAGCCACAGTCCATATCTAATGCAAATCACCACAGTCAATGAAGAGAGATATGAAACCTCAGAAAAAATTAACATTACCTTAATATAAGTGTCCTGAATAAGAGACTTGAGCCATTTTGGAGGTCACAGTTTTGTCCTATGAGAGGATACACTGGGCAGCTTAGGCCATTAACTCCTAGAATGTTCAACTTCACCAAGATCTCAATCAGTATCTACTTTAACTTGAATCTACTTGAAGGCCACAGTCTCAGAAGTACGTTTCCTATAAATTTACTGCAAATCTGTAGGAAAAGGCTGTACATCTCTTTATGAGTCAACATAAACTATTTCATATATAACAATAATACACAGGGGATGACTTAGCAACAAATGGTCCAGGCTGCCTTGCATCCAACTGGAAGAAAAAGCCATAAAGTTAAGTTCCAGCAATATCTAAAAATGAATTAAATATCCTGGAATGAAGTTGGAAAAAAAAAACCCCAAAGAACAGTATGGCAGTATTTCATGTTCTGTTTTCTAATTGTCATGTTTTCACCTTGGTGTCTGTTTGAAACCTAGCACAAAAAATGAACTTACTGCTATGACACTCAGAGCTGGAGAAATGCAGAAGGCCTTGATCAGAGTTCTTGTCCCTGTCCACTTTGCACTGCAGCAGCAATAGGGCTCAAGTACAAAAGGCCCTTTGCAGGAAGCTGAGATCTCTCCAGCTCTCAGCTTCTCTGCAGTGCTGATCTGCACTATTGGTCCACACCTGGCCATTCCACCACCATGCTCTATGCCAGATCTGTGCAAAAACATTCACCCCCATGTGCTATGGACTCTGAGTCAAGAAATAATTCTGTCATGGATTAAAGGTATATTTTCCATGGGTTTTCCATGGCCCAAGATACCAAACTGACCTTCCTTTACTACGGGCACTCATTCTACTCCTTCTGTCTCTAGCATAAAGCTCCCATTGGCAATGCAAGACAAATGTTTTCTGTAAATCAGTTCTCCATGAAATCTCATTATTAATGCAGACAACTAAAAGGGAGAAACCTATGGCATTTGGCAGTAAGAGCTGTTAATGAAAATGTTATTAGAGAAGTCAATTTACTTCTCTAACGTCTTCTACAAGCCAGCAAAAAACTCCTCTGATTTTTTTTTTTTTTTTTTTTCTGCTCTCTACAACTCTACACCTTTAGAGAAAATTCTCTTACATTAATCTTTCTTGGCACCAAGTTGCAGCTATACCTGCAGACTGATGACATTCGAGAGGAGGGTCTCTCTTCAAATGCTATAGAAATGTGACAGAAATCTATGAGGATGCATAGGTCTAAGTTGCAAGGCTAAGGAAGGGGAGACTCCAGTGACTGGCTGTAGGTTAGGCAATTTCTAGCAGTAGTGATCTGGAAGTAATGTAGTCCTTGCTTTGCTGTGTATTCAGTAGAACTGCTCTCTGCCTTAGATCCTGAAAGTTCTTCATGCTTGTAGCTCCAACTGCTCACCACAGCATCATTTTGATCACATCTATGTTGTGGAATTTCACTTAGCTGACTGGGAAAATTGAATAATTTTGATAAAAATATTCCCTGCTCATTCAAGCTATTGATTCCTTAGCATAATGCACTATATTACCTGGAAGCAACCCTCTGATAAACTGATTCAAATTGATAATGAATATCAATTTTCTCCCTGTTCCCTGGGGACTTCCCATTGCCACATCTGACTGCTAAGAGGTTTCATTCAGAATGAGCAACTACTGAGATCAGTGAGAGGTCACTTCTGGTCTGAGTGTACTTGTGCTCATCACGGCTCAGGTTCATAAGGGAGCGAGGTGCCTTTCTCCTGAATCTTGAGGTCTTTCAGAGTCAGTATTGTATGCATGTGTTAATATTAAGCCAAAGCACTTTATGGAGAGCAGTATCTTTTACTAAAGTAGCTACAGCATTTAGAAAAATACTCAAGCTCTTAGGCACATATAACATGTCAAAAGCATGTGTGCCAACCTGCCCTTCCTTTTTCCTAACAATATTATTGGTCTATTAAAAAATAATACTACCTTACTCACAAACAGATCTCCTTATATATGGCAGCCTGAAGTCCATCACTTTAGGATCACAGCATGACTGAGGTTAGCAGTGACCTCTGGGTCTATCTGTTCCACCCCAGGCTCCAGCAGGGACACCCAGAGCAGGGTGCCCAGGGCCACATCCGAGTGGCTTCTGAAAATCCCCAAGGAGACTCTACAGCCCCTGGGCAGCCTGTACCAGTGCTCTGTTACCCACACAGTGAAGTGCTTCCTGACAGTCAGACAATAGCTTCTGTTTAAGTATATTGTTTAAACTGTGTTCATTGGTCCTCATTTGTGCTTGGTACATACTGCCTAGTTTTTTTCAGTACATTCCTTCACCTGTCAGCTTGGAAACTGGTTCATTATTTTACACTGCAGCATAACAACCCACTGGTGGCAAATAGGAAAATCATGATGAGTCTATTTCTTGTCTGCACAGTGTGGCAATGAAAAAAAAAAAAAAAAAAATTCTGCAAAGAAGTCAAGTTACAGAGAAACTTCCACATAAGACTGCTCCCCTTTCTCTGTTACAGTACTAGGAAACAAGAAGGCAGGAGTGCTGCAAATGATTACACCAAGCAATAGTAGACAGCCAGTCATGGGCAGAGAAGAGCAAAGCAAAGCTGTTTCTTGCTGAAGTGTTAAAAAATAAATGAAAGTCCAACAGACAGATAAAATGTAACCAGCATTTGCTCTTTTTGCCTTGGAAACTTGCACGTCAGTTTGGCAGCTGGCACTGAGAGACGCCAGTGGCACAACCTGACTACTGTGGGATGCCCATGGGACAGCCAGCAATGCCGTGCTGTAGCTCATGTTGATTTGCTGCAGATCATCCTGTAGCCAAAATGCTATTTATTGTGCAGGACACATAGAACACGATGCCTCGGTGGATATACTTCACTGTCATGCCTGATCAAAAGTGTTGCCTTGGAGCAATCTTAGCTTGAGAGAACCCCTAGCAGTTTTATAAGCAAGAAGACACCCAAGGTGACACTTGAGAGGAACAACATTAAAGTGTACTTCTCTCTCTTGTGTCTCTGGCTATTTCAGAAGCTGACAAACAAAGCCAAGCTCTGCTAGCTGATACTTGGAGAGCAGAAGGACCCCTATGCCCTTGTTCATGCTTTATCACTGCTTCCTAAGTAGATAACTAAATAAAAATGCTGACTCTACTGCAGAACATTGGATT
The DNA here is from genome assembly GCF_019232065.1 of Centrocercus urophasianus. Taxonomy (NCBI): domain Eukaryota; kingdom Metazoa; phylum Chordata; class Aves; order Galliformes; family Phasianidae; genus Centrocercus; species Centrocercus urophasianus. The sequence continues at coordinate 65,200,583 of NW_024884142.1, forward strand.
TTTAAGTGAAGATATTTAACAAAAAGATCTCCTTTAGGGATATTTAAGTCGGTAAGGTAATGAGTTCACTCTTTCCCAAATTCAGGCAGAATCCAATGGCACAGAGACATTTCAGGCACATCTCCTGGATGCAGGGTCTGCACCAATTCATCTCTGCACCACACTGCTACTGACCAGCCAAGAGACAGCCTTAGTGAGAGCAGAAGAAACTGCTCTCCCCCTGAATGCACTGGTGGGCCATGCAAAGAGCAGACACTCCTTTGGAAATTCTCTGGCTAGTGCTTATAGAGTTACTGCCAAGATCATGCTTTCTCACTCCTCAGTTCAGCCTGCCTACAGGACTCTCACTATGCTACCTAAAGGGATTTTCTCCTCATTACTACAGTACATAAAGAAGACAAGCGGATCAAATTCTCTTTCTGCTTTTGTCTTTTTTCTGGCCAGTTTCATTCATAAAAGTAAGGGCCATGTGTTGTTTCACAGCCCTATGTCAACTCGGCACCCAACTCCTGACAGTAGAAGCACAGATCCCAGATGTGATGCAGCAAGCAGCCAAAAATGGGTTATGTGAGTTTCTTGGATAAAGTGAAAAATGCTACATCTCTCTTAGTAGCTGAGATAGGAGCTGGGAAAAAAAGCAGTTGGGATGGGACTGCCAATATGATTTATCTCCTCAGTCTGACAAGCAGTTGGAGGGCAGGATTTGCTCAGAATTCAGCAACCTTTCTCATTTGGTTAAGAGCTGAGAAATCCCACGCAGCAACCTTCCCAGCAGCCCTTCCTCTAAAGGAGGACTGCATGGGGGAGAAAACAGGAGAGCAGCCTGCTTTGGAGAGATAAGAGCAACATTCTCACACAGCACCCATCAGAAGAAAGCAAGGCAGACAGCTTCTCCTTCCCCAGCCAGGTCAGCAGGACAGCCTCAGGTCCATGCCATGCTTGAGGTCACGGCAGACACCGGAATGCTCTCTTGGCTTTCACAGTAGCCACAATTTTAACTTGCCTATGTGGATTCCAGTAAAGCCACTAAATGTATCTTTTGGTAGCAGTCAGCCCCAAAGTATACCGTAGCGTCAAGGAACACAACACATTTCTCTTAATTTGCTCTACATTTTTTCATTCACACTGAAGTGTAAACTTTTCCCACTCTGGAAATTCTCTTTGTTTTACTATGTTGTGTGCCAGAGTTTCATGCCCTGAAGTCCTCTGAAGGGACAAGAACCAAAGGTACATATTACACATTACCAAGCCACGTAAAATAACAGAACTACAGAACTGTAGGGGTTTGAAGGGACCTCCAGAGATCATCAAGTCCAAACCCCCTGCCAAAGCAGACTCCTTAAAGCAGGTTAAAAAAAAAAAAAAAAATCCACCCTTAAAAAAAAAGGTTATTTGAGACCTACAAAAGGTTTTGCAATCCCAGATAAGTAAAATTCACTAATTTGCAGAGCTCTTTGAAAGACCCAGTGTAGCTAAACAGCTAGAGATAGTTCACAAAGCTCTTCAATAAAATGATTTCTCATCAGAAAGCAGAAACTAACAGAAACAAGCATTTTGTAGGGAAAACACAGAAATATAGTCAGAACTTTTTGTCAGGAAGTATTTCTCATCTCTAGGGTGTGATTTATGACCAAAACCCAAAAGAGGCTTAGATTTGACAACAGCCCTAAGCCCTGGGCTCTCACAGACCTGAACTCAGGATCCTCATGTGCTAGATAGGTGCTATAAATCACCAAAATATTAACTACCTACCAAAGTCAGCATCTCACTTTCACTTGCTGGCACCAATCCATTCTGCATAAAAAAATTAAACGCTGCAAAGGAGATCCCTGATATTTCCGTAGTCAAAGCACTTTTCTGGAGTGTGGGAGGCCAGCAAAGCTGAATCTTTTGCACCTGATGTGAGTTGATTAATGAGCTGTTGGTTATGCTCAGTGAGGATCTTTCCTCCTTTCTGCATTTTTTTCCTGATAGAAATAAAAGGAACTTGGTTTCAGCCCTGTAAATAACAAAAAGAGTGGTAGTTTTCTTTTCAAACTAGGAAATCGTCTCTCACCCAGCTGTTAAGGATGACTCAACCTTGGGAGATGGCTGTGGTTTTCTTTTGGGATATTCAGCAGCTGCCAGGTGAGCAGCAGTGCAGCACTTGCTAGGCACATCCTTAATTGTGGAGGCTTCTAAAGCAAGTCTGAGTTAAAAGACTCAGTTTGGAGTTTGGCAGCAGGGACCCAATTTTAACACAGAGTTAGATGGTGAGAGCTGTAAGACCTGAGAAGTTGCATGGTTTATACTTTGCTTGTCTCTTTACCAGGTTCTATTGCTTCATGCTTGGAAATACAAGAATTCAGGAATTATATAAACATTTTTTCAAAACAATCTGAAAATGAGCACAGAATTGAAACATTTCTTCCAGAGGGACCACGGAGTTTTGCAGTTTGTTTACATCTCGGTCCCATTTCAGCCCTACCTCAACACCAGGATGTAACAGTTCATTCTAGTCTAGTGCTCCTGCTTTTACCTTACCACAGATTAACTGGGGACCATCACGCAACTAGCTGTTGTTCCATGTAACCACCAATAAAACTACCTGTCTGGATCACTGCACACATATATCAACAACAGGATGTGATTTAGGAGTCCTTGGTCTTGCCATTTTGGATATAAAACAGCAGTGAAGCAGAGTTACCATATCAAAAGCTGCTCCTGGGGTCAGGGATTGGGCAAAGTGGAGTGTGTCCAGGAGATTTCGGTTTCACCTCCACAAAATAGGTATATGTCCGAGCTCTGCTGTTACAAATACAGTGTGCATACATAAGTGTATGCACACTGTGACTGAGGCAGCAGCAACTGCAGGCAGTCTAGAAGTTTTACCTTTGAGCGACCCAGAATGGCTAAAAGGGTGAGCAAGAGAAGGTGGCAACCTGTTCGATAGCAACAAAAGCTGCAGACATTTAGATATTCATACAGTCCAACTATGTTTTCCCACATTAGCAGAGCTGGAGCAGCATGTAGCATTAAACTTCTTACAGCTTTTTTCCAGAGTAGCTGAAATCTCTTTTTCCTCCAACCTAGGTGAACCTTACCTCCCAAACCCTGAGCAGACTGCCTCTTAAGTGGTCATTTCTCACCAGCTACAGGAGGGAAATGCATCGCTTCTCTTGCAGTCACTCAACAGTCATAAAAGCATATCAAGCCTGGGTGTACATTGTCACACTCATCCCTTTACCCTTGCACTCATATTTCCTCAAATAGTCAGAGAAAAAAGAAAAAAAAAAAGAAACAACAACAAAAAAAGTAACTTCATTAAAACTACATGTTTCACCTGTAGCAAGAGTACATTCCACTGAGAAAGTATCCCCTTTGCAAACTGAAAGTCAGCTAGTCAGACGCGTAGCTCCTCAGAACAGAATAAAAATGAGTTAGTCTCCTGCAAGCAAACATGTACTTGGGTGTCTGGGGATCTCTTGAAAATCTCCACCTTGTCTTAGCACTGGAATAGGTACAGAGCTGGGAAAAAAAAAAAAAACAACACGATGAAAGTAGAAAGTAATCTATCTTTTCCACTAAGTCTCCACGTTCATCTGCCCCAAGGAAGAGCAGATCACTGCCCTACCATTTCTCCAGCAATTATTTATTTTCCTTCTCTTGAAGATTTCAGATGGCTGAAATCCCACCATCCCTCTGAAAAGCCAGTAATGGTTGTTCTTTCCCTTTCAACCCTCCAAAATAACAGTTTTAGACCAGCTCTTGTAAACGTGAAATACCAGATTTCTTCCAAAAACATGAACATGCACTAACTATCCAGATTTGGGCAGAAATCCACTGGGTTGTAACAGTGCTGCCTGTGTTCCAGGTATGCTGGCTGGCAGCTGATGTGTACTGACTGTAAACATGAAATAGTACAACCACATTTACCTGTACATGCCACTTATGTTGTGGCTATCATCACATATGGCCCCCACATCCCATTTGACGAGGCAGGTAAAGATTTTGCTTAAGAGAAGAATATTGAGCACCTATAGTTTTTCCTGCATGACAGACTACGTGTGTTTGTGCATATGAGTATGATGGACAGCGCTGAATGTTTTTAACACTAAACTGCTGCATCCAGAGATTGGTAAATTAAATAATCATTCATTAGTTACCATAGTGATGCATGTGCAGTCACAGGGAACAAAGGAGTGAGGCAGGGGGGAGAAAACAGGAACAAATGCTGACAGGAGCAGGGCCCAGCATTGATTTCTGCTAATACATTTTTATTTATTAAAATCCCCTGGCTGTTCCATATTCATTAATGCTTCACCTGCCTGAAAAGGGAACACGCAGATATCTTGATACAGCCATAAAGAGCTGGAGTAAATTGGTAATAGTTCTATTGACTTTGGCAGAGAGGAGCTGGCTCTCGGCAGCTGGGGATCTGGCAAGAAGCACGTCCAATTCTCCTCAGCTTCTGCAGCAACCGAGTGCTGCCACAGCCTCTGCTACTTCACAGCTCCTTGCAGCTGCACTCTCCAGTAAACACAACCAGGCAGGGAGAAACTGCCTTTCCCAAAGCCAGTTGGTGGCTTTAGCCATCTCACTGTCATTAATTTCAGTAGCAGCTACATAGCTCAGCCTTCTAGTCAGCCTTCAGGTCCTCATCAGTAATCCCTTGGCCGCTGACAGGAGAAACAGCATGGGGTTAAGTGCCCCTGCCCACGGGTAGCACTGCGCCCACCTGCTCTGATCCCTGTGACATCCAGGCATGTCCTGCCCTGGGGAGCAACAGAGAGGACAGGCCTGCCCACCTCAGGGGGTAAATGCACTTACAGTCAAATGCCTGATGATAATGGCAAGTGACTGACATGCTAAAAGGCCTATTAAAAGTTCTTCTTCATTTCTCTCTGCACAGACATTTAGATAGAAGAGTATTAACATACTAAACACACGGGTAAGCCAGCTGGGAACCACTGCCCTGACTCTGTGTTTCATGCACAGCTGTTTGTAGCTGTATATGATTTTGAGGAGGGTCTGTCTACACAGATTTAAGATGAAGCAGCTAGAGGACAGAGTCTTCCTCAAACCAGAGCAAACTGGGAGCAAGGTTAATCACTGATGTGAAGTGGAACTGCAGTCCTGCCTTAACATGTGTCCTAATTATACATCATTGAGCATTTTGTTTTCCTCAGCTCATTAAGTGCGATCCAGCTCTGTTCCTCTGCCACACACCCCCTTGCTTGTGGCAGCAGGCAAAAATCCGGCCTTCAGTCCTGCCCAGGAAACAAGCAGCAAAGAGCAGTTTGCACCAAAACCGATCAGAGCAAATCTTTGCCAAGCCCCAATTATGTTACTCTTTGGGCTTCTGACACTTGGCCAAAACCAGTGTAAATCTCTAGAGAGGTGGGATCATAGACAGCTTTTGGCTAACTATTCTCAATTAAGTCTGTGCACAATGGGTGGCCTATTTTGACTCTTTCAGGAATTCACATATATCTCCCATACACTGTAAATACTAAGCAGGTGCTCCTAAAAAACACATTAACATCTTAGAGACAGAGGAGAAGAAAGGAAACTGAGCTCAGATGCCCGTCTGCACTTCATCCTCACAGCACCAGAATGTTTCTGACCAAAATTACCGTCAGTGATCATTGCAGGAGTTGTGGCCAGCCACCAGGGCCATGTGTATGAAGCTGGGTGTCCTCATTTGGCACAGTCAGGATACTCATGGAAAAGTCAAGTATTCCCAAGCAACTAGCAAGCAGAGAGCCAGGTAGAGAGCCCCTCTCCCAGCTCTAGATCTATGCTACAGAAGGAAAAAGGCTGAACAGGCATAAAGGAGGTCCCAAAACATGCAGTGGATACCAGTGACTTCACCATATCCACCAGATACCTGCCCGCATGCCCAAAGCTGGAGGTGCAGTACATGGTTTTGCTGCATGCGGGGAGTTCATTAGTATTGCTAAGGTTAACACAACAGAGAAAGAGCATTTACAGTCAAACACATTACACTAACTGCTCCAGCAAACAACACAAGCAACATTTTGCAAATGGGCCTCCATCCCGTGTGCTTTCACTGTTGCCATCACCTACTTTTTCCAGTGGGTTGAGTTGCTCACTCTCTCTGGCCCTTGAGGGACATGATGCTTTCCAGCCAGACTCTGCCTATAGCTGCTGGTCACACACAGGATAAACATGGTTGCCGTAGTTTACTGGGTGCCTTCAGGTCTTCATAGTTTTGTAGCACTCAGAGGAGAGGTGATGCACTCTCAGCACAGCATACTACCTTGCTTTAGATTTCCCAGCCATGGGACTGAGCGCAGATGAATGTCAGTTGTTTGGCAGCAAGAGCCCAATGTGGTTTTCCTTTCTTAGCACCACCAGCCCAGGGGGCAGAGCGTACACTGTGATGGAGTCAAAGGAGTCACCTCCACATCCCAAACCCAAGGGGGTCTTTGGATTTCCCCACTTGTTAATCCTGTTTCAGATTCTCCTCCATAATGGATGTGATTTTTTAAAGTTTTTGGGTGGTGAAAGCATTTGACAAAATTATTTGTTGCAGAAAGCTCAGCTGTGAGCATGGCTTTCATATATATGTTAACCAGCCTCAATAGAAGAGCCTGGGTGACACAAGAGTAATACAGCTAAATCTTAGTGAAGTATCAGGTTCCTGTGCTATACATCAGGAGATGATGGATCCTGGGACTGCCAGCTGAGCAGCCATGGTTTCAAGACAGTTCAGCTGGCATAGTGGCACTAGGAAGGCATGCAACAAAGAGAAGCCTTTACAGCCAGACAAGTGTTTACTCACAATTTAGTGCAAGAGGGAAAATTAGGGACAGCTGGAAGTGCTAAGGAATATCACACTTCTGCTGCAGATAGCCAGACTTGCCCACAAGCAAAATTCACGCAGTGACATTTGCTTTTCCCTCTGATGATGTGCCCCCACAAAAAAAAATCTCTGCCTGGTGTAGAACTGCCTTAGAGATTCATGCCTGCAATCTCCTTAGGAGCTCTTTGAAAATCTGACTTGAAGAGTCCCCGTTTCCACTAAGATAACAGTTGCCTTTATTATAAAAGTTGTCTTATTGTAAGTTGTCTTATTTATCATCATAGATTCAGCATATGTCCACATTTGTAATCTCTAACGAGAGCTTGCAGAATAAATGCAAGCATTTCACTTTGTAATTTTTTTTTTCAATTTAATACTTTCAATGGAGACTTAAAAAGTATCATCTACTATAACGCAGAATCATGAGATAAACAGAATAGAATAATACAAATTCAAATGTTTCTGAGGTTAAATTAGAGCCACTTAGTGGATTTCTATTTCTGGGCTTCAATTAGAGAAACAAAATTTGTAAAAAGCTGAACAGGTAATCAAGTTGCAATCAGAAAATCTTCTCTAAAAAAAAGAGATACAGAGAGAAAAGATTTAAGTAATGAGCTACAGATATGGGAATAAAAGTAAATTCACTTCTTCAGCCCCATGGGATAATCTAGATGTAATCAATGCAGGGGAAAATTTAATTAAAAGGGAGAGCAATGAGATGGGGACAAAATTCAGGTATATAGGAAATCTTTGAGAAATACTCCTGTGAGAACACAGTGAGATCATTGTTATTCTGCTCAAACGGTTGAGTCATATCAGTAAGTAATCTACACACATGCATCACCCTGCTTACAGAAAAGAGAAGGTAAGGCTCATTTGCTCTCCCTACTCAAGTAACTCCCATCTGAGAGGGGTTAAAGGACCATAACAACTTCATAGCATGTCAAATATTTTTGTGCCCATCCGCAGAAAAGTAACTGGTTTGTCAGTTCTGCTTTATCTAAATTGCAGCTCCTCACTGGCCTGCCATGCAATTTTGGTTGAAAATGACCTAGAAATTAAGCATAATAATAATTACAAAAGGGAGGGAGAAAGATAAGGGAGAGTGACTGTTTTCTTTAAGTAAAAACCAGCATTAAGCTCCCTGAGAAAGAAAACCTATTCAGTAAGGCACATAATTCATTATTAAATGCAGTTTTGTAACTCATAAGAAACAGTAAGGTAACGTACATTACAAATAGAAAATTATGTAAAACTGCACAAACCATCATATATTCACTATAATCTAAAGAGTACACAGCTCCCTTAGAAAACACTTGGGGAATGCTAACCACTGAAATACATTGTGAGGAAAAGAAATGAAACAATGAAAATGGAAAAGAGCACGATGTGGCTCAGAAAGTGTTACGTTTGATTTGAAAAGCGTGCAAAAAAAAATCGAGCATTATATGCTGAGAGATAAATTACTGAAATTCTTCACTGCCTGCCGCATTACATACTGCATTTCCCTTGGCAGACTTCTTCTGCTGGGTGCTGTGGAGCGCAATGGACCAGACTTCAGCCAGCAGCAGGTGCAGCCATGCTGTGACCCAGCCGAGGTGGCAGCACTGCCCAGGGGGATGCTCCGAGTGGGCCGAGTGATAGCAGAAATAGCTCAACAACAGCTAGCTGAAACCTCAAGCACCTGGCACGTTGCTCAGGCACTTCTAGAGATCTGGAAATGGCACCGTAGTGGCCATGCTTCAAGCTCAGGCAAAGGTCAAACAAAAAAACCTGAGCCTTTCACAGCTCCACCAGAGCAGAAGAATTTTGTCAGGACAGTAAATACGTACTTCTTCTCTCACACAAGTGAATGTGCAGGATGATTTCTGGGAGGCCAATCAATTCTACCAAACCCAGGACGCCATTCAGCATGTGCTACCAAGGTCTCTTTCATCACAGAAGCAAGTACAGCCAACGATCCCAAGCCGCTCCATAGGGGACTTCTGTGGTCACTGCCCCAAATATAAGCAGGTCTGATTCATCACTGTCACTCTTACAGACTACTTACACCTCAGCACATGACTTACCTGCTCCTTCATTCCTCCTCCGTCAGTGTATCTCTGCCTTCAGCAAGGCATCCAGGCCCTGCTGCAGCCTGTGGCTGTGGGAGGAGGAATCTGGGGCTAAAAACTAGCTCTGTCCACACCAGACCTATTTTCCAGATAAATATAGGGTTGTCAGAAGAAAAGCTGCCAAGATTTTCAGATAACCTAAAAGAAAACAACAAACCCAACCCTGATTTCCGAGCAGCTTTATGGCTATACACTTGTAACTCCTGCACGTTTACTGGAGCTCTGCACCTGCGCCCTTAAAACTGTGGTGTGCCCTCGCTGTGATGGGATGGGAGCCTACAGATGGGCTGTGGGGAAACTTGGAGGCTAGGTACAGAGAAAAATGTTGAAAGCAAAAGCAGAAAAGGAAAAATAAGTCTCCCTAAGCTCTCAGTAAATTTAATGCTGTCCCTGTAACACAAGGAGGTAAAATATTTCAGCAGAGATGTAGTCATCTAAGCTGACAGTGTTCCTTTAAAGTTCTTCATTATGATGGTAGCAAGAGTCTCCTGTATGTATTTTCCTGGCAAAGATTCTCAACTTTCAAAAGGAAAATGAGAGAATTTGCACAAAAGAGATGAAAAGGTCTCTTACTGATAGATGCAAGGAAGACATTGTTCTGATCTGTTTAAATGGCCTTTATAAAATGTTCATCGCTTATCAACTGACACATTAATTATGAATAGGGGAAGCATCTAGGCAGCAAACAGCGCTGCGCTCAGTTTGACTGAGAGTGGGGAAATGCGCTGCCTTGTATCACCAATTGCAGAACGTGTCTGGCCCACAGGATGCTGTCCCAAATGCAAAATCATTTTCAAGGGGAAAAATTCCACATGAAAGGATGACATTGGTATGAGACCTCTTCCACTCTCAATCTTGCTTTCTCTGAGTAAATGGGTATGCCAAAGGGCTTTTACCTCCGCTGAAATTGTGTATCACACTAACATGCTTTTTAAAATTTGTATTCTAATCTTTAGGAAAATAAAAGTGAAAAACAGGTTAAAAGCAGCCATAAAGACATGAACAGCAAACCCCTTAACAACCAGCAAGGATTCTAATACAAAGCAGAATAAATACATACATCATGCAAAAGTAGACAGTACTTGCTGGAAGCCAGCAGGCTGCTAGCTGGAACTGTGGATTTGCTAGAAGAGCTGCACTCAGGTTTTACATAAAACCAGATTGCAGTTCAGTGTATCAGGGGTTAAACTGTGTGTTACAGAGACCTCCTAGGATTTTAGGTCTAAATAGGAAAAACTCATGACACCAGCTATTTGCAAGAAATTTTGTCATCAAAGAGCATGGCAGAGTTCAGTTCAATAAAAGTCGACGTGTATCTGGAGTGTGTGCTGGATGCACAACACATTTTGCCCAAACTAAGATGCATTTTGAAAGGTCACTCTAAGAAAACATTGGGATGGTGTTTTTTTCCAGCACAAAAATTCCTCCCACTGATTTTCTTCCCTTGAAAGAACTCACATGCCTACCACATTTCAAAAGAAACCATCCATCTAGGAAAAGCTCTTGTTTTTCTGCTGTTGCTTTTCCCCGGATCTCAGTAGGGGTGCAGCTACACGCTTGAAATGTGTATACAGGAGGCCAGCACATTGCTCACCCAGTGTATAGTCAAAACCCCTGCAGGCAGGCAGGTCTTGCTTCTAACAGAGCAACTGCAGAATAAGAGATTTAGAAGTGCTAAACAAAGTCCTGCTGAAGAAAATGAAGACTTTTCCAGACACTGTAAGAAAGCAATCTGTAAGCAGGTGTATAATTACTCACCACGGTTCCCACATGAACCCTACCTCACCCCAAAATCTTATTGTTTATTTTTCCTTTCTCTCTCTTCTTCTTCTTCTTCTGCACAAACTGTGCTCTTGGCCCTCTAAGTGTATACAAGATCAACTCCTGACCTACTTTTCTATTGTTACTCCTGTAGCTCTCATCAACAAACTTGGCAGAAACAAAAGGCCTACAAGCAAAGCAGCAAAGTCCTCCTAAGAGCTGTGTTAGTGAGCAAACCTTCCCCAGCCTCACCCCGTCCCTGGTGCAGTTTCTCTTTCAGAGGAAGGAGCCTAAACTTCCTCGTGGAGCAGACTGCAGAAACAAGCTCTTCAATTTAACCACCCGTGCAGACTCTAGGAGCAAGCAAGGACATTCTGAACTTCTAGGGAAGAAACAAAATTCACTAGTCCTACTTAAAGTCTAACCTACATAAACCTGTACCATTCTTGGAAGATAATAGCATGACAAAATATAACAGTAATTGCAAAGACTCAAATGTATAGGTTGCTCCAAAAGTAATGATTCCTGTTTATTTCTATGCAAGCTACAACAGATACAAAGAGCACAATAACACCACTGGATAGAGAAAATTCTTAGCTACAAAACACTATTTTTCAACATAGTCAGCATCATCAGCTGTATATTTTCACCTGTGATGAACAAGGGCCTTCATGTCACATTCATGAAAATCTGTATTATGAAGGTGATCCACTGTCACTGTCACCACGGCTGAAACGCACCACCCACTGCCTCACTGCACCCACATCCACTGCTTGGTCTCCATCGATGTTCAGCAAGTATCAGTGAATGTTGATGGGTGCCATTTTTTCTCCACGGAGGATTTCAATTCCACACCTTTGCTTCATACACACTTCCATGTCAGGTGCCGTTGTGTCAGACTGCCCCTCTGCTGGCATCTGTCACACGGCAACAACATGTAAAGGAATGTTGGGGGGGGAGATTCAACCTCTACTGCCATAGCATGAACATCATAAAATAAGAAGCATTACTTTCAGAGCAGCCCTTGTGCATTCAAGGATAAGGAGAAAGAACAGCATGGTTAATTTGAATATTGCATTTGTCCAAAGATGGCAACAGTGTCAGCAAAAATGAATAGCTTTGCTTTTCCTTCTGAGCATTACTTTCAGCATCTGGCAAATCTTTGTTGCTTTTCACTCTTTCATCTCCCAGCTGTTCTCCATCTCTGCAGGACAGCCCATCCAGCTGGAGCCCATGCACATGCACAGCTTCCCCAGAGCTCCAACAGGGCTGTGCACCAGCAGAGAGGCACCCCATATGCCAGCAAGCAGGATTTGGGGTGTGATTAATGCTTCATCCTTGCTGCAAAGGCCCTTTAGAAAGCCTAACCAACCTCTGCCATTCCCAGCTAATAAAGGGCAAAAACCCTAGGAAACTAAGGAATTTTAACAAGTTGATTCAGTACATGCTTTTTCTTTTTTCTTTTTTTTTTTTTTTTACAGGGTGTTATACCAGAAATGGAAATTTTCTGCAACTTAAAAAGCAGCTAGACATGGAGCATAACCAAGAACACTGCTAACACAGGGGAAGCTTCAGTTGCAGATCTGGAGCATTCCATTATCTCTAGCCTTCATACATGCCATTATAGCATCAGGGCTTCAGAAGCTGCAACCACTGGCATGATATAAAGGAAAGTTTTCAGTTGTCTGGGCAAAACTGGTGTTTGCAACTTCCCTAATATTCTTGCTGGGCTACAACTCTGCACTGTTCAAGAGAAGCCTTTTATTCAGGGCAGTACAGCACAGTTTATTTTCTTCAAGCAAACAAAGAATATGTGAAAGTGGCCAGACTTACTGCTGTAGAAACTAAAGTACATTTTTATCCTAAGTAGGAGTAGACTCATCAACACCACTAGCTGCACTTGGTTCCCAAATTATACTAATATGCATGTCAGCCCTGATCCAAAGGGAGTACCTCTCCACAGTGCAAATTTTTCCATTCGAAGAGTCTACTGTGATAATGTAGCTTTGTCACTTGAGAATGCTGGCAACATCCATTTATTCGCAGCTTCTTTCAAGTATACCAGCAGAGGAACCAATTAATTTTGTTTGTGAGGGCAGAATGCCACCTCTCGCCTACTGATGACTTCAGACCAGCAGCTCCTCTGGGCCCCCAGATACCAGCAATGGAGTCATACCACAATGCGACCCAGAGCAGTAGTGACCAAAGGCCACGACCAGCATGCTTTCTCTCAGATGGCTTTGAGTATCTGCAAACTCTGTGCTCTCCCATTCTGAAAAGCACACACAGGCATTGCTGAGCTGACAGCCTCGCTTATTCCAGATAATAGTGTCTCCTTCTTGCCTGTGAGATTTCCAAGCAGTTTCCAGCAAACCTCACCACAGCTATGCAAATAGCCTGCCACCAATTATACTAATGATATATTCTCCAGCTTGCAGATCAGATAAGATCACAGCACAGTGTTTAAAGACCTGCCTTTTACACATCTAGAGACTGTGCCAAGCAGCAGTACATTATAGAGCACAGCCTTTGTTTGTACAACAAGAAATAACCCTCTACTGGAGTATTTCTTGTTGTGTACATGGGACATTATAGAATTAGACCAGTATAGTTGAACAATTAAGATTATTTTTCCCAGGGCTGACAATTTTCTTGAATAACATTCTTTTTCCCTACCCCCTCAGTCTTTTCTCATAGAGTATTTTACTTCACGCTGGGGCAGTTTTGGGTGTAAATATGGACACTGAGAGCTCCTTGCTGACACCTCAGTGCTCCCCTAGGTTAAGGCACCCATCAGCTGTTTGCTCTTGTTTGCACGCTTAGGATTGAGTCAATCACCAGATTTGGAATAGGAAAAAATTATGTTTCAGACCAGTTCATCAGAGGCTGACGCTTTTCGTGTCTCCCTCTGCAGCGCTACACGTGGTCTGGAAGCGACTGCAAACATCATTTAGCAAATCTGCTAGTAAGAAGGACTTCAAAATGCCCTCGAGCTCTCATTACACCTCCCATGGCATAACGGTTGTAGCACTTAGTCTTTTAGCACAGACTGTTGTGAGAAGCACGGAAATGTCCATGCAGCATCCTGGGGTGAGATGAGCTATAGTGCACAGGTGTGTAGCGTGCCTTTCTGCAGCTCCAGAGGCACTGCCTCCAGGATCTAGGCGCCGTCCTTTGGCCCCATATGTGGCTGATCCCCTGCTCCAGAATGACTGCCAGGGAGGGAGCTCTGGTGGCTCTGTAGATGCAAATTAACACTACAAGAACATGATATGTAGAGCTATTGTATCTAGGTTCATTTACAGTGTGAGAGGTGAAAGAAAGTCTTTTGGGGGTGGGGGTGTAGTTTATCTCTGTGTTCAGTTTCCAGTTGGTCAGATGAGTTCCACCTGCAATACCATATCAAGCTCAAGCCCTCAACCCCAGTGGCTACATAAGCAATGTGCTGGACTTTGCTTTGCTTCTCTTCTCGAGAAGACTCTTAACATTAGCATAAGAAAAATCAAACAACTGTTCCTCCGCCAACATATTCAAACAAAGACTGAAGTGTAGAGCTCAAGAACAATGCTCTCAATTTTAGACATTCAACCAAGCCTTGGTTTCCTATACAGTCATCAGACAAAAAGAGGCTGTCCCACACAGCCAGCTATTGCCATACCTCTCCAAGTTGCAGTGCTGCATTCCAGGTGCACACAGGAGAATGAACCTTTTTTTGTCAGCCCACAAAAGCTCAGGTGAGTTTTCAGAAAGTATTTAACCCCCTGCCTGTTTGCAATGGTACAGATAGCTTTCAGTAAAAGTGAGAAAGTATTGGGGGGAAGGAATCCTCCTCAGAGAATTTCCAGTGTTAAAGCCTTCCTGAAAGATGTCATTATAAAGAAATGAATGAATGCATTTGTCAGCCTCTGTGAGGTTTCAGAGAGGCTTCTATTTTTATCTTTTTTATCCCTTGGAGGAGCTGAGAACTAATATTTGCAATGCCTGACTGAGGATATTAATGTTTTCAAAAAGCTGCCATTCCTTCCAGGGAAGGAAATAGAGTAACCTGTTTGGATTTTTTCACTTGTTTGTCTCTTGAAATCAAATTTCTACAACTGTATTTCCAGTAAGATGTGCCTGCAGGACCATCCCAACCTTCCATTCCCCTCTACTTATCTGTTATTGAATCTTAACAAATCTGAATGATGTGTGAGCAGCTAATACACGTCCCAAATACAAATCCTTTCTTTTCCCATTCTTTCTGCAATGCTATGCTACATGCTATTGTTTAGCCTGGATTTACAGACAGCGCAGAGAGACCACAGGCTTACGTAAAATCAGGATATGTGTTTACTGAAGATAAAATGCTGAGACAGAAAAAAAAAAAAGAAAAAAGAAAATAACAATGAAAAAGATGTTTTCAGAACAGACTAATATAAAGTGTGTTATATCAGTACCAAACTCTCCGAGCATAATGATCTGCTTGGAGCAGAAACATTTCTATTTGTAGTTAGCAAAGCAATAAGTCATTAGTCCAGTTACTGGTATTTTCAGCCTCGTACAAGCAAATCTGAGAAGGCTTCTTGAAAAACCATCACCCGCTCCTGCAAGCCCGTATGAGACTTCTCCAAGAGACAGTAGATGTTGCATTTGATGAAGCAAATGAGGCAGTGCTGAGCACACAGAGGCTAGGTCTGTTGTCAGAGCAGCATTTCTGGCCTCCTTGGCCCCCAACAGCAAATGATCATGAATGGAAATTGAAGCTAGAGATCCCATCAAAAGGAGATGGTGAACAGCTCACTGTATGAGGTTGTATTAAGGACCCTCCCTCGATGGAACAAAGGTTTCATATCTTTTGTCATTCCTCACATTTTGAATTTCACTCTTCACGACCAGAAGCCATTCCCAGTGTAGTCACATGATCACTGTGTTACTACTTAATCATGAGAATAGGATGAGGTGCAGCAACCTCCAAGTGCCCTGCCACAGAAACAGGGTGAGCCTGCATTTTCTAGAACTTTTTCTTCTTGATTATTTTCCTTGCAGAATTGAAATAAGCAATTTAAAAGTGAATTTGCATTAGCATATTGAGGACAGTTTATTATTTATGAGATGGAAATCAGGATCTTGGATGACTGAACTCATTAAAGACCATTTGGTGTAGTTCCCATCTATTTCCTCCACGGCACCCACACAACAAATAATTCACAGAGTAATTAATGCCATGTCTTCCCAAACAATGCATGCTTCCGACAGGAACAGTTCAAATAGGAAATGCACAAAACTGCACTGAAATAGCAATAAGCTTAAAATACACACCAGCAAAACAAGGAAATCATGTGTCAGGGCAATCACGGCTGCTGTAACCGACCTTACTGGGCCACAGACATCCCAGAATTAGCTCAGAGAAAGCCCATGGAGTTAGACAAGGGGGAGTGTGGATGACCAGGCCTTGGCCTTGGCACAGATCTCACCTGCAACTGCAACAGGCAGCACTTTGTCTTTTTTGCCCAAGCAGACTACACAGCACAGCAGGAGAGAAACAAGCCACTTTTCCTCCCCAGCTGTAGCCCACTGTTTGTATAGCAGTGAATTAAATACCTTCCTAGTATTGCTTCTATCTGCAAAAGGTTCCTAATGCACAGCTATGCTCTGCAATGGAGCGTCACCCTGGGATTTCCAGCCAGGGCCAGCTGAGGAACTGGTTAGCAGGGCAGCTGTGTCAGCACAAGCTGTGCCTGGGCTAGCCTTCGAGGAGGTGGGCAGATGATCAGCTCAGACAGGCTGACACAGTTTTGAAGCCTAAAAGCACGCATGGCAATACAGTGAGCTATGTGTATGCATCGTCCTCTCTGAGCTCCTTCCCATGTGCTGCAAAACCCGCTCCTAAAATGAGGGAAGGAGTGAGATGGGTCTCTCAGTAATGAATTGCTCCCTTCCAGCCTCTCTTCATCTCCTGCAAAGGGCTGGTAACCCGACCACGGGGCTGTAACTCTCTGACTCAGGAGTGAGCAAAACAATCCTAATGGCCACTCAGCAGATCTGTGGAACACTGGCTAGGACTTATAAGAGGAACTCAGGCACAGAGAAATAAGATCTCCCCAAGAAAATGCACAGCAAAAGAGGAAGCTGAAAGCAGATCTCTAGATTCCCATGTTTAGCAGCCTAAAACACAGCTTATTCTTTCTCTGTAATCAGTAGTGATGTAACAGGGCAAGATTTCGCTATGTGCATACGTTTAAGCTTCACATCACAGCTACTGCCATTGTGAATACTGGTCAGCAAGTCAATGGGATCAGTAGAACATCAGAGAGAGATACCCCTTGTTTACTAGTTAAGTGTAAGGACAGAAGCTTGAAGGGATGGAGCCAGTTGAGATCCCTGAGCCAAAGCTGTTAGCCAAGAAAATGACCTTATGTTTAGAACTGAAATCACACTGCCAAGCAAGTCAGGATGCTCATTAGAGAGCCACCTCTAACATCTTTCCACCTTACTGAGCCATGCGTTTGCCTGCACATCTCCTTGGAAGACAGGAAGGGATGCAAAGAACACAGAGGTAATTGGTTCCTCTTGTTACCACTTCTACAAGCAACTTCACACCTCCTGTTCACTAAGTGGGATGGGATATTCCTATCCCCTTCCTAGCAGGCACAGGCCCTCAGGAATCACGCAGCCCTCATACACAAACAGAGAGGGGGATCTGGTCCAGCTCTGCAGCTCAGCTGTAACAACATTCTTGGCTCTTTTTCTTTTGCTCTCTCAGAAGAGCTCCCAAAACAGACAAATTTATATTAATTTTATCTTAGAGGGAAAAGAAAAACAGTTTAGATGTTGAGAACGTGCAGTAAACAAAACAGCTGTATTGTAAATCCTTAAAAAAAGCCATACTTTACAATGATAATTATGGCAGATTAAACAATGAGTGTCATCAGTGTGATGGTACAATGCACACAGTACTAACCGTTTCCTACTCAAATATTTACAAACGTCTCCAATTTTTTATTCTAATGAAATCTCATCTCACTTTTGAATTGGCATCAGAAACCATTCTGAGACTCAAAAGAGCTTTCACTGTCAGAGGCTCTGTCAGATATCTGAACTGCAATTTGCCCTTAGTGGTTCCCAGAAGAGTTGAGCCAGAAGAGTGCTGTAAACGTGGCTTTGTAGGAAGTGATGAGCCTGAAAAATCATTGCCTACAGTGAGAACTCTAAACCTGGAGAGAGGCTGAAGACTTACCCGCCTGTACCATTACAACACAAATTGTAAGGATCCCCACACTCTGAAGTAAAGTTTTAGCACAGATTTTTTCTGCTTCACAAATGCATGCACACACAGCTGTGCAGTCATGATTAAGTGATCCTCCTCAGATGGCCAAGCACCTGGAATCTTGTCATCATTCAACACACGTGTGTGACAGGTATGGGCTGAAATCATGAAGCCAAATAAAATAAACCAATCTCTTTGAGAACTTTCCAAGAGCTTCCCAGCTATTGGATGGGAAATAGCATAATGTAAACTATCATATATTAATTAGTGTTGAATGACAGCATGTGAACCCACAGGGCTTCGATTAATACCAAGTGAGTCTATGATGTTCATGTTTTATAACAAATAAGTGGAAGGCTCATGGTAAAGCCTTCATGTGCTAATGACACCAGTTAAGTAAATTTGTTTTGTACATTGCTGGGCATTATGCAAGAAATATTCAATGGGCTGAGTCTTAAGGTTGATTCTTCACTGTTGTTTAGTTTTAAGCAAAATGTCTATTGGCTTTAATAAGACCTTTGTTTAAATAAAGGAAATCACCTCAGGCATGACCCTTATGGATATGTCTCATTGTCATGTTCAATATAGTTGTCTAAGCTCCTGTATTTGTGACATCCTGCTTCCTCTGGGCTCTTACAGCGTCATTCTCCCTTAAGTACTTGCCAGATTTTTGGATGTTTTCTCCAACTATTTGCTTAGGCTGTGTTTGCCCAAAGCCAAGAAAGATGCTGAAGACTTCTCAGTGTAGAAAGAGAAGCTGCGTTTTGCCACAGTCCTATTAATTGTTGAAAAGATTTGGAACCAGAAGGCGAGTTGGTATGGGCTGCATTTCCAAGTTGGCTGTGAAAGCCACAGATTCACACATGCCTTAAAAGCCAACCATTTTCCCAGCCCCAATGTAATGAGAAAACAACCTGGAGTGCCTCTCCTGCTGACTCTGCAGAAGTAACTAAGCCATGAGCTTTAACTCTCACCACTCTGGGAAAGTAAAACACGAAAGGCAGCAATGAAATCGTTAAAGGGATAGGAAACAAACTGGTGTTTGCCAAATGGAGAAGGGCCATATGACTAAGCCAATATTGTTTACTTAAACACTTCCCAAAGCCTGCTAAAGATAGTAAAGCATAAAAATAAACATGAGAGCTATCAAACTGAACTAAGAGTAGTCAACAAGCACCTTTAGGGTAGCAACATAAGGAAGGTGGTTTGGAACTGTACATCTGATTAGGTTTTGTGCCAGCTTTTCTGGCCACTCTATATGAGGGATATTTTACGGACAGGAGAGTACACCCTGGGAACTGTGGAAAGATCCCACTATCTTCCATTTGAAGTAGATTTTCTAAAGCACCTGTCCTAATAATACCATTACAGCTCTTACTAGACTGCTCATACAGCATCAGATCTGAGTCAAAACAAAATTAAGGAGCATGAAATAGAATTTGAAAGTGGGAAACAGAAATATCCCTGCAAACTCTGCAAAATATATATGGAAACACACACAAATAGCAATTTCTGACTAGGTTTAACATTTCCATCTAACCTTATTCCTTTTGGAAACATTTTCTAGATTATTCAAGAGAGAAATCTAAAGTATTTCTGGGAAAAAAAATGCTTATGTAGTTTGTAATTCTTCATTTTCTTAGCTTTCTGAGCAAAAACTAGAAGTTATCAAAAGCTGCACCCTTATTCCTGAATTTCTTACTGTTTATCGCCCTTTGACAAGTGGCTGACTCAACAGACAACTGAGAAAAGACTGAATAAATCTTCTCTGGGAGGTATTTTAAGTTGGAGTATTTTAAGAACTGCTGTTACATTGCAGCTGAATATTCCAGCAGACTGTCTGACCCCCTTCTGAATCAGAGTGCCACCAGGCTAAATATTTGCACAAATTCCAAGTGTAGGCCTACAGATTCTGCATAGAGAAGAGCTGTTTTGCATCCAAGTGAACAACTGCTCTTTACTCTGGCATTTGATCTGTAAAAAGTGCAATCTGTAGAAATGACACCAGAATGGGTACTGTCATTGTAGATTCAGCATAATCCATGTTTTCTCAAGTGTTTCTTTTAATAGTCATATTTCTTAACCCACAAACTGGTTTACAACTGTACAGAGAGACCTCTCTCTATGCAGCAGGATCAATACATCTGAAATCCTACAAATGTTAAGGGCAAAGCAGAGGCATTTCAGAGCATTCAAAGGATTTGAACAGAAGTTGCTGAGCTGCTGTTAATGATACCAATTGTCTGGGTTGGAATTTTTTGAGAGGAAACGTTAGTACTTCAAAAATACAAATAAAGTCATTGAAAGACTTCACCAACTCAGCAAAATTTCTCACTCTTCCAGACATTCGAAAACCCAGACAAATTGATGTCTAGTCTCAGAGATTGCACTGAAAAGAAAGAGAGCTATTCAAAAAAGTTTACTGAATGCAACTGAGCTAGATTATAACAGGTATCTGCTGTCCTTAGGGCAGTAGCAGGTAATGAAATTTGGTTCTATAATCCTGCTTTTCTGAAGCAAGCCCAGTCCCTAAAGAGCTCCTCTGTGACATGCAATCTAGAAGTGTGTTATCACAAGTCTCCTTATAAAGGTGAGTACCAAACCTCAGGACTATTGGAAAAAGAAACAACTTCTTTTTTTCTCTAACTTGCAACAACAGTGAAATGTAGTTTTCTGTTTATTTCGAAATGTGTTCTTGTTGAGTTAATAGAACACATCAATGGGAACAAACTTGAAGTCTATACCTTTCTGTTTGAGTACGTGTTCTGTTGCTAATTGACACCACTTATTCACACCTAAAGTTTTCACAAAAGGAATTTCATTTGTATTGCACGTATAGAATGAAATACAGGAGTAAGGCTGATCGTCAGATTCACATGGAACTGCTGAGCAGCTGTTTGACCAGTGCCTGTTGCCCTCAACATATCTGCGGTCTTTTGTCATCCTCTCTTTACAGAGAATGGCAATTAAACTGTCAAGCCCTCATGGGATGGGAAAGGGCTGGAGGAAAAGGAAACAGAAGGAAAACAGACAACTGATGACAGGAGACAAATGTGCTATGGACATGGGCTGGCCATTTGTTTCATCTGTCACAATGCCAGTACAATGGGAATACCTGAACACTAGCAGTGTCAATGGCAAATGACTTGCCTTAGTCCTTAGACTCACCTACTCAGAATAGAGGCAGCAGAGAAATTGTGAAGAACTTAATTATTTACTACTGAAGCACTGGCCACAATTCAGATAAACTCCTTAACTGTCTTCTCAGAACAGCTAAGGAAAGACATCCTTTAAATAACAATGATCAAGGGAACTTACAAACTGTGAAGAGTTCTTTATTCAATTCTGTTTCTTACTTTTCTAAAAAGCATTTGTGATTTGATAGAGGTTAGGAATGGGGGGAGGAGGGGGAAGGGGAGAGAAGGGGGGCAAAGGAGATAATAAAAGGAATAAAGGAAGAGAGGACTGTTTTTTTCTTTCAGGTACCCTCCAGCTGGTGAATGGTGAGGGCATACTGTGACCTTAATTGAACATTAGGATACATTTTTTGAGCATAATTACTAATTGAACAGAATAATTATCTTCCCAGCTAGGCAAGTATTTCTTGTGCCTGCGGTGAGTCTCGTTTAAGGGAAAGGCGGTCCGCGTGGGGAGCGGTCCCTTCCCCACACACGAGCTAAGAGATGCCGCTCCCCTATTCCATGCGGCTTTACTCAAGCGGGTCCATCACAGCTTCTAGCCTACATGGAGCTGGGAGAAAAAATACGAATTTAAAAACGCATCTCCAAGCCTCCGCTAGGACACGGGAGTCCTCGGAGCACCGCTCGTCTCTCCACCGGCGGAGTCAAGGGCTGACCGCCCGGACTACAGCTCCCAGCGTCCTTTGCAAAGACGCGTTGCCGAGACAACGACCAAAGGGCGTCCTCGGGGCGCGGGGGCGCCGGCCACCCTCCCGCCGAGTGAGCCGCGCTTCGCTCGCGAGAGCCACGCTTAAACTGCGGCAAACTCTCGCGCGAGGCTGTCATGTCAGCGGCGTGCGGCGGCGATGGGCTGTTCGCGCTGGAGGTGCTGGTGGAGGCGGTGCGGGTAGCGGCCTCGGGCCCCGCGCTGCGTCCGGCCGTGGCGCTGCGCCTCCTCGGTTTCCCTACCCTTCTACTGCGCCCCGCCGCCTCCGCCCCGCCGCTCCGGCCCGGCCGGGCCTTCCCCTTCGGCCGCGGCAAACGCTGCCTCTTCCGCTGGCGCCGCGACTCGCTTTGCGCCGCGCTCCGCCGCCAGCCGCTCCGCGCCCTGTTGCTGGCGCTGCCAGCCGGGCTCGCTCCGGAGTCCCCCCGCCTCCTAGGCAGCTGCAACGTCTCGCTGGCCCCCGCCGCCGCCGAGGTGCCGCAGCGGCCCGAGGAGCCCGTGCGCTGGGGCCGCCGCGGCCGCTTCCCGCTCAGGGACGCGGCGGGCCGCACGGTCGGGGAGCTGGTGCTGGGCTTCCGCCTCAGCAGCCTGGAGGCCGGGGACCGGTCGGGCCCCGCCACGCCGCCCCGCGCCTCTCCTGCGCCGGAGGACGAGGAGGAGGAGGATGAGGAGGAAGAAGAAGAAGAGCGAGGCGAGGAGGACGGCAACGTCATCTGCCCTCCCGTGCTGTATTACAGTCGTGAGCCGGCTGAGCCTCGTCTGCCACCAGCAGCAGCCATGGGGTGCTGGCAGCATGTGGTACAAAGCCCACAAGAGCAAAGTGAGGTCCAAAGCCCCCCACGCTCCAGTGCTGGACCCTCCTTGCTACAGCCCAGCAGCCCCCAGCAACTCCACAGCACCCTGGCGCAGTTGCCGCTGCTCAGTGCCTTGCTGGCAGAGCTGTCTGTGCTCACCCGCTCTGCTACACCTGCTGATGTCCATCCACATCTGGCCTGGCTCTATCAGGCCCCAGGGGACTGTGGCAAGGGTCCACGGCCATCCAGCCATTCCCCTGCCCTCAAGCCTGCAGAGGTGCCGGTGAGGCCAAGCAGGAGCAGTGAAGCTACCAGCTCTCAGTTCAAGCAAGGCCAGCAGCAGACTACGTTACAAGGGTCTTCTCAGGCTAGGAAAAGATCTAAGAAAGCTGCACCCCATGAAGAGACAAAATCTGAAAAAAACTTCAAAACTAAGGAAAACACACCTCCCAGAAGGAAACTATTGTATGGGCTGACAAATACACTGAGGTTACGGCTGCAGCAAAACAATCCCGATAAGCTGATACAGCTTGAAAGGAGAGAACAGTACAGAAAAAAGCAAGTAGAGATGTTGAAGGTGAGAAGCCCATTATCCAAAAGAAAGCTGCTCAAAAATGCTGAAGAACAGTGTGTGGTTTCTCACAGGCAGTGTTCCAAGGGAGACAGTTCAAAGCAGAATGGTCAGGTTGATGAAACTGTTGAGACTTCATTACAAAACAGTGCTCTCAATGAGTACTGTTCTGGTACAGGTGTTTTTCCTGACCTACAGAAGCAGTCTGCTGAAAGTCTGTTGAGGAACAATGGGTTTGCAAGCAAAGAACATCCATGCAAATCAACAGTAGCCTCCTTACAGGAGAAAACTATATTAAAGTTTGCTCACAAAGAAAAGGACTTGAAAGTTCAGCTCCCAGAAGCTTTCGCATCAGATGCCAGTGTGAAGGGAAGCAATGATAATGAGGAAGCAATACACTTCATCCATCCTAAAATCATGGAGCACGATAATACCTCTGTTGCGAGTGATCAGAAACGAAGCCCTAGCAGAACTGCTGAAAAAAACTCTGAATTCATATACTCAGATGACTTTGTTGCCAGTCCTGACAACATAGTTTATTCAGAAGATTTCACCAGTGCTGAGTGTACAGACAGAGACTTGGAAGCTCTTGACAGCAGTCCTGAACCTCTCTGGCTTGAAAGCCCAAACCGACCTTGGTCAGATACAGAAGTGGAATCCAGCAGGTCCAGAGTTTCAAAAGCAAGTGAAAGAGCTGAAAGTACGTCAGATCTTCTGCCAATGCATTCATCTTCATCACCAGTCTCTTCTTTGAAGAGAAACCATGGCTTGAAAAACAGCAAAGGAACTGGTGGTGAATCTGTTGATTTACTTAATG
Source organism: Centrocercus urophasianus (assembly GCF_019232065.1). NCBI lineage: Eukaryota > Metazoa > Chordata > Aves > Galliformes > Phasianidae > Centrocercus > Centrocercus urophasianus. The sequence goes on from NW_024884142.1 coordinate 65,224,597, forward strand.
ACACCTCTCTCTGGGCAGGATTATTAGATGAAGAGCAGGAAGCCCATCAGGTTGATAAGGAAGAGAACAGAGTTGATGAGCATATTAAACAGGCATCTATACTGAGAAGTGAGCAAGTTAGCTCTGATACTGATCTGAATATAGGAAAAGGGCAGACCTCTGCAGAAAACAGTCAGTCAGTAACTGAAGTGTGCTCCTATTTACCACGTAACTTGTCTGGTCTTGAACTTAGTGATGTGGAAAACAGTAGGTCTGGCAAAGATGATGATGTTTTGGGAGACCTACGTACTCAATACAAAGATATCAGTGAACTTGTAATAAACAATCTTCCAGGATACACAGTGTAATTTTAAGTTGTCACTGTCTGGATTAAAATATGGTATATTTAAACTATTTTTATAAAGTTTGTTACATTTAGTTATAATTAATACAAGTTAAGGCTATATCATGCATATTTATACATCGGTCAGTTTACACACGAGTTTTTCAGGTAAACTACTAGAATCTCTACGTGGATCTTGATCATTATCTAGAGGATGACTTCAGTGTCAGTATAGAATCATTGAATCATAGAACCATAGAATCACAAGGTTGGAAAAGACCTACAAGAACATCTAGTCCAACCGTCCTCCTATCATCATTACTACCCACTAAGCTACTAAACCAAATCTCGTAGCAGCTAAACCATATCTTGTAGCAGACATCCTAACACAAAAATAATCTGATCAGCACAGGAAGTATAATATACTGTCAAAAGCAGAAATGAAAACAGAAGCAGAAAATGCAGTACTCAGAACTCGCCCAAGGTAAAAATAATAACATGTTACAGAAACAGCCAAGTACAAAATGCATTCCTAACTGAACATTAAATTTTTATCCCTCATGAAAATAGTTCTATGCTTCATAGCAAATAGTTACTTAAAACATACCGTCACAGCTAATAACAGCACATACTTTTATCAACTAATCTGTCTAATGAGGCATTTTTTCATTGTTCTGTCACTAAATATATAGACCAGAAGTAGATGAGCCCTTTCCCATTACTGTAGGTTGAAGTTTCTCATTTCAGTTAGATTTTCATGATTTATTATAAAATAGCTTAAGAATTATTGATGACTGTAAATCTGTATAATCTGGGAAAGCTTTAAGGAGTTGGAGAAAGTTACTTGACCTTGAAGAGTAAGAATGTGCAAAGAGAAGGAATAAGTGCAGTAAATTTTCCATGCTTCACAACTCCCTGATTGCATTCTGTGCCAGTGAGGAAGGGGTAGGAGGGGCAGGACCCACAGTCAAGAAACTGAACAAATGAGTGTATTACGTCTTGATTTAAAGATTCAAGCTAGTGAGAAATTTGCTATGTCTCCTTTTCTGTTCCCCTGGCTGAACTCCTATGTGCTACATCCCCTTTTCTGTTAAAATGCTTGAAATATCATCTGATGTTACCTTTTTGGTTTCTTACTTCATTTCTATGATTTCCAGTTTGATCATTGGACTTGCATCTTGTCTTCTATTTTACTAATTGTTGCCTAGTTTTGTTTTTTGTTTGTTTGTTGTTGTTGTTGTTGTTTGTGTCTATTCATACATCTGTTAGAAATTTCAGAGACAGTCTTTGAGTTGAATCTGAAGAGAGCTCAGAATTGCTGCCTTAGCTTTTAAGTCTTTTTTGTCCTCCCTTTCTACTTTCAGTCTAGACCATTTCTTTTGCCAACCTTACATTCCAAACTCACTCATCGTTTACATCATTTATCCTTAAGACTGTTAAATGACAGACTTGCCAACTTCCATTTCCCCTGTAATTTACAACAACTTTTTCCATTTCTGTGCCTTGATAATATGACAATGAGTGCTCCATGTGCTTCTTACAAGAATCTGTGTTTACACTTGAATATCTTGGATGATTTTTTATTTCTATCCTATGTGTTTATCTTATAGGAATGACAGTATCTCCTTTACTTAAATTACAAACATCTGTGAGGATTATTCAAGTATTTAGTGTTGACCTCTGAGGAGAATACTACTAATATTTTTAATCTAAAGGTAAACAGCTGAAAATGCCCATGCATCAAAGGAAGCTGGGCAGAACAGTTCTGAAATGTTATTTAGGATTTCTCTGCTTCATCAGCTCCAAATCCAGACAAAATTATTTCTTTATTGCCATGGATCTGATACAAGTGAAATCAGACTGTCACCTACACATGGCAGTAATTCTGATTTCATTGATGGAATAAGTTCTGTGCAGCTCCCACGTCACTGAAATATAATGATGCCCAAACATTTTTACTGTCTGACTATATATAAATGATCTGCTAACACTACGAATCCAAAATTTGAAAGTCATTACTTAAGAAAAGTTTATTTAAAAAAGATTTCTCAGCCCCAAATTGATTGAAATTCAGGGGCAAATTCCCACTCCTCTATCTATTCCCTACCACATCTTCATTTTTCAATTTCCAGTAGTAAATATGGCCAGGATAATATTTCATTGGTTTAAGTTACAAAACTCCAGTCTCCTTTTAGCTAATTTTATTTGGGATAACTTTAAGAGCGTTTATAATAGAATTTATAATTTAATCAGGACAATGATAAAAACAACAGAAAACGTGCACTAAGAACACAACAGGAGCCATGACACAGTAACAGGAGGTCAGCATAATGCTTGTTTTGGTTGCTTTGTGTCTTTTCAGATACAGACTCACGTTAGTTACTGTTGCACAGAGAGGTTCCTATCCTCAGAGATAATAATCTTTTCAGATGTTATCTATGTTGTCATGAAAGTAAACAATATTTTATTTAATATTCAAATAACATCCCCTCAGCCAACAAAAATGGGAAGGAACTTCACGTCACTGATCACTGAAAATTCAACTCACAAACCAAGAAGTACCTGCTAATGCCAAGAAGATTCTGTACTTCAACCCAGCAGGATAAAACAGAGGTATTAACTATTAGTACGAAACATGAAGAAAAAAAAAGCCAGCAACATGTACAAATCTTACAGTCATCCACACTCAGACACATTATGTTATCCAGACAATTTTGTCATTCTGACTTGCATTCTATATTCCTATGACCAAGTTGTTAACATCAGAAGTTTAACAAGATTACCTAAATGGAGGTACTCATCCAATTTTTCATAAAGACATCATTTCTAAACTGTAGGGGCCAAATTGCACGGATTATGATTGTGCACAGGACACAGCAATACATTGGGCAAGGAAAATAATAGTAGCATATCCTCCGCAGAACCATAGCAATACAGCCGTGGTGTCTGAGTGAAATAGCAGGAGAAAAGAGAAGTGCTGCTACTCTGGTAGTTCTGCTCTACATCTCTGCACTAACAGGCCTCATCTAGTCCTAAAAAGTCAGTGCATTGGAAAGCTGCTTTCCTAGAAACATCTCAACTAAAATTGCTCATTAGAAAAGGAGAAGAAAGCTGAAGAACCCCACCCCTTCTGCATGCTGAGACTTTGAAAACTCAGCTTTTTGAGCAAAAACAGCCAATTCTTCCATACACATTCAATCCCTGGTTGTTTTTCAGAGTTCCTGGAAAAATTATTAATTTGTACTCATTACAGGATGTGCCCCTGTCCACTGGGAGACGTGCATAAAGACACACTGGTTTCTTAAGTGCCCCCATCTGTCTGGTTATAAGAGCTTTCAATAGTTACTGAACGCTGAGCAATAAACAAGTAAACAAGCGGTCTGTTACATGTAATGTGCAGACACAGAGGCAATGGCTTGTCACAGTGTAAAGTGTGACAAAACCAAAATATTTACCTATTTCCTACTTTCCAGTAGCCCTCAGATTTTACATACAACTGTAATTTGAATTTGCTGTAGTTTTCATTGTGGCCTCACAGTCTGTATTGCTCCATAGTATTAAGTGACAAACTATAGTTACTTCAAATTATATAGTTTTCAGTTACACTTGGCTACAGCAAAATTAAAATGTTAAAATTATTTACCTAAGTTTATTCTAGCTTATGACTATGGAAAGCCATCTAGTATCTTACTATTGACTTGCTACTATAGCAACTGATCTTTCTCTAAGTCTGCACCATATTCCAAGAATATACTCTGTAATACTCTGTATGTTAGTATAGATGGGTGTTCAAAACTTGCTTATGGTAAGGGTAGTTAAATCAGCTAAAATAAAATTGAACTTAATGTTTCACTACACAAGTCTCAAAGTGAGAAATAAACTCACAGACATACACATTAATTTCTCTCAAAATTTATGACCCTATAGCAATAGTTTGCTGTGTCTGTCTTTTAAAAATACATTTCAGCATACTACCTACTCAAACTTAGATAGGTAGCACGATACAACTGACGGTGAGATGGGAATAGCAGGATGCCAAGTAGTGACAGTTTAGGTTCTTTTGTTGTGTTTTATTTTTCTTTCTTTAAACCTCTTCTACTGTAAAGTTTTGCAGCTGTAGGGCAGTTCTGCTCAGTCCTATTACTCAGTCTTCTGTCCTTGTTGCCTAGGAATGTTTTTTAAGAAGTCTCAGCCAAGGATCAGTTTCATCCACATCATTTTTTATTCCTCAGCTCTCAGAACCCTGATTAGATGATACAGTTTCTTCTCTGTGATATTGCTGGTTATAATTTGTAATTCCTTCATTTCGGAACTCCTTTTCCTCAGTTTTCTGAGATTGTACTCAGCTTTGTAATTGCGTAATTTTAATTAATTTATTTTTTTACAGAGTTTCTCATTCTTACTGCCTTAATGTTCTGTGTCCCAGTACTTTATGATACCTGCCATTGCAATCATTTTGTTTCTTTTTGTGAAAGTGCTGCTCAAAGTTAAGCGCTCTTCCCATCTGGACATCTTTGGGACTTCTGCTTTCATTTTCTCAAGATTTGTCATCAGCAGATACTTTACTGTTTACTAAGCTTTGATTGCCTAGAAATAAGTGAAATCATTGAATCTTACATTCATATCCTTAAAAGGTTTTGTTGACTTTAACTGCAGCTCCCGTGAAATATAACGCTGCTCACTCAGAGCTGCAGGATGGCTGCCCAGAACACTGTGGTTGAACATTCACCCACTGTTATCAGACATCAAGTTTCTCTACCTCTCCCAAACAATCCTACCTTTAATCCTTTTCTGAAGTTTCCATTTGCAGAATAACCTTATTTCAGAGAGCCAAGGCCATCCTTGTGAGAACATATGCTGACTGTAATTCAACACTGATTTTGAGCTAATGGCAATCACATCTGCCGTAGCTGATGTTCGTTACCAGCTAGCTGCTTGCACTTTCCATCCTCCCTTTTAATCAGTATACTGCTGGATTTTAATTTCTAGTTTGTTCACATTCAGATTCTTCCTGCATTTAAACTCTTATTATGTATGCATTTCTGGTATGCTGAAGTCACCCAGATGAGCTATAGCTTCACTGCCTTTTTCTTGTTTGGCATTGACATTCACTCGTATTAAATGGTATTTGTTTGTTTGAGGGAGGAGTGAGGGGGGTTGGGATTGTTCTATGATTCTATGAATCACTTAAATTCTTACATGCATTTTGTATTGCAGTTTAATGTAAACCTTCCTTGACAGGACAGCTTGCATCTTCCCAGAAAAGCACAGTCAGTGTTCTCCATTGGTTTCTAGAGGATGAATTTGAGTGTCTCATGCTGTAGAAACTGGTATTAATCTTTAGTTCTGCAGAGACCTCTTCAAGTGACTCATTTACCAGTTGTTCAAAACAACATGACTTGGCAGAGGAAATGTTTCAATAACACCTGAGATAGTTATAACTCCTAACTAAATTAAAATTTAAAGATTGATTCAGTTACTGTTAATTACAAAAATACCCCCAAAATGGTAATTTAAAAAAGAAATAGTTGTCTATTATTTTTATTTATTCTTATCATAGACATTTTTCAAATATTTTGGGTGATAACCTAGTAGCCTTTACATGTTCAGTTCATCTGAACTAAATCAGGTAAGAATGCCTCTCTATGTATCCATTAACAGAAGGTAGGTAACAGGTTTTCAAAAGGAAGTAAAGGTATTTACATGGTGGAATCTGCTGCAATTCCATGGGAATTAGTCACCTTGAAAATAGTCACAGAATGGAAATCCATGCTGAGGGCTCTAACACTATTATCTCTTGGAATGCAAAAATGTTTCTGAAAGAAGATAACTCATCCTTCAACAAATATTTTCAGAGCCATTTGGAAAGTTTAGTGGTGTCATGACTGTAAGAAACTCCGTTGGTGTCAAGGAAATTCTAGCTCTTTTCTCTTTAATTGCTGGCAGATTCAATATTTTTCCTGTCCCTTAGGCTTATACTGAGAGTAACCCCTTTGACTTTCCCTAAGTTTCAATATCATAACAGAGTCTTGCCTGTTATTGCTCAGAAACTTATTTTAGGAGCCCCTCAAGTTCTTCTTGTCCCCTTGACTGTGTCTTGACTGTTCCAGCTTTTCCTCATCACTTATTTTACCCCATCTCTAGAACTCAGCTTGTCCCTGTTTATCATTCAAAACAATCTCCAAACACTTCTCAGGCACCTTTTCTGGTTTCATCTCATCTTTAAAATCAAACTGAAGTTCTGCCTGCAGTGCTCAGCGTGATTTATCCCCTTCCATCCACCTTAGTTTCTTACCCTCTACCTACTTCTATGTAACCTTATTTTTTTCCATTTTCAGAAAATAAATATCTGGAAATCACTGTACACCCATTTCCTACCTGCAGCTCAGTCCTGCCCTTTTTGTGCTCACAGGTAGCTGTATTCCTTATGAGTTTTTAAACAGGAACACTCTAGACATAGAATTTAAGACAGACAGAAACCAGCACATCACACTCTCACCTTCTCTACACTGTGATCCTTGACATTTCATTTGCTTACTTCTGGTGTCAGTGGGACAAAGCTGTACTAATAAAACAGATCAAAATGTAATGGCTTAAATAGCGAAAGAAATGCTTCATGGAACAAGGTTCAGACACTGCTAGAGCACAATATAAGGAAAGCTCTGGCATATTCTGGGGTACGTTTTTAATTTTCTTTTACACAGCGCTGAACAGGTTTTGCAACAAAATCATTGTATGTAAGAAAATCTGCTTTCTGACTCACAGCCATGACTCACAGCCATTGCTGTCCTCTTCTGAAACACAGTCAGAGCCTTTTGATTGCTGCATGTGTCATCTCCTTCTGCTCCTGCATTGACCACTTTATTTGTAAAGAGGAATAGATGAATAAAGGTTTTCTTCAAAATCTAATCATTTGCACAGGATTCTTCTGCACAAAGGTGAGGCCCAAGAAAGCATAGTACTTCAGTACCATTTCCTGTATACCTCTTTCTAATAACAGAACACGAGTAGATTCGCTGTTATCAAAACCTTTATCAACATGACATTTTGGTTCTTTTTCAATGAGAGCACTGTTTGCCACTATTTCCATGGTACACATTGCTGTTATAACACCATTTTTCCAAGCTGTTAGTTGGCAATTAAATTCTATCAAATTACATATGTTGCTTCAATTTAATTTGGGTTGACACAGTCAAGTGCGTCATCTAGGAAAGCACTGGCAGCAACAGAGTCATAGCTGATGTTTGCTTTCTGTTTTTCTGAAACCTTATAACTGTCTCTACATACAGAGAGAGAGAGGGAGAGATTTTGCCAAAGAAACATTCTTTGTCTGCTGCTGGCATCACATTCATATACCCAGAAAAAAAAAAAAAAGTCACGAGCAAACAGATGTTTGGTGTAAAGCTGGGGACCGCGTTCCAAATGTTCCTCTCAATCTTTATTTGCTTCTTCTGGAGTTTTAAAATGGAACTGACATTTTGTTTCCCCAGCCTTGATGAGATTGCTAACAAACCAAAGACAAAACTCATCTTCTCAAAAGTACTCCTGTCTTCTTAAACACACAGCAAACCTTTACTCATGAAAGTTATTTAAGGAATGTTTATAGAAACCATTTGAGAAATATTTTGAACTTTCCCATTCAATTTAACATCCCAAATAAATTGAGAATGGCTTCCTTCACTGTATTTATCACTTCTACTTCTGATCCCAAAAGGAAGGACTGTGAAGATAAGTATTTTGTTTTGGTTTGAGTTTAGCAATAGTTTAGATCCCAGCAGTCCTGCTTTTACTGGAGCCACCTCACACAGGCCTGCCAACAGTTCAGCAAGTGGAGTAAATACCAAAGCTATGGGTCAGATGTACAGCATAAAGCAAAATAAAGCTGTGTTGATGCAATATTAACAACAGGAGTTTGCTCCCCACACTCCTGGTCAAAGAAATAATATCTTTCTGGGACAGCCCATCAAGTCTTGCATTTCAACTGGCAGGACATTAAAACAAAGACAAGAAGAGGAAGGAAGGAGTGAGTTTTAGGGAAGAATCCTCTTCATTTCACTTGTTCTCCTCAGGCTAACTCAAGCATCTTAACTGTTCTCTCAGTTACCTTTCTGACTGTACAGGGAAGAATTTGTCTCTCAAGGCACGTGGATGAAAAAATATTTATACAATCAAAAGTAAGTAACACATTGGGTTGGACTCTAAATGAGTGATAGTCCATCCCTGCACAAACCACAAACTGTATTTTTTCTACTTTCTTTTCAGTTTTCAGTCATTCTAGACATAGACTTAAAAGCAAGCAGTACACACAGAAACACATGCAACAACAAACACATTTTGCCACCCCTATTGAAAACAATTAAAATAAAAGCAACAGAAGAAGCACAGAGGAATATATTGCCACCTGACATTTAGAAATTGCTGTAAAACCACCAGTGGTGACAGGGTTTACTTGTTTCCTCCTCATCCTCCTGACATCTGCTGGGGAACATCAACAAGACTTTTAGGCACACCTGGTGGCTAAGCGCAAAAAAGGCTCTTGATGCAAATGAGTTCCTCCAATGCATCAGCTAGGAAACCTTTCAATTCCAAACCTGCAAAAGGCCTGGAAACCCCTCCAGCACCATACCATCTACCATTACACAGTATTTTCCAAAAGCTGCCTTTGTGCACGACCTCCATTAGTATGCCTCAGTAGGCAGCTGGTTCTGTCATTCAGTATCTGTCTTCTAAGTGCTGAAGAGTCCTAAATAGTTCTGTTTCCACATGAGGGCTTCAGTCTGTTCAGAGCAAGCCAGATTCCTGCTCTTGTATTAATTCTATGCAACAGCGTTACCTCCTAGTGCTTTATTACTCCCATGTACAGCCATAGAACCAGCTACAAGGCAAACTGCCGCTCCTTCAGGTACACAAAAAGTTCTTCAAGGACAGGAGCCAGGCAAGAAACCAGGGTTCAGCCCGTATCTGTGACAATAACAGACTTCAGTGATCATCCTTCTTTCCTGATGTGGATAGGCTTGCTCTACTGCAAGGAGCGAGCTCATGACATGTACTTAGAAAAAGCACAGTACAGTGAGTGCATTTGCCAGACCAGAAGGTCCTAAAAAGAGCTTGAGTGATAAAAAGTGTGTTTATGCACATCCTCACAATATGTATCCTCTCTTGCCTTTCAAGAACCTAACATGAGAGACAGATTTTCCTCACTTGTCCCATTGACATCTCCAACTCTAAATTCCCACTTTGGGCATTCCATCCTGGGTCCTGGAGTACATCTGTAAGTCTTATGTTGCATATACTGATATGCTGGGACAGTGTGGCTTGAATCACCACCCAGCAATTAGATCCCAGCAAGTTTAGATTTTGAACATGAAAATCATTGTTAGGATCTTATTCATGATTTAGAAAAAGCAATAGCAACAAAAATAAACAGCTTTAAAAATTCCACGTGGAAGTGTATTACTTTACACCATTTGCACAGAAGCCAATTATTTTTACATTACTTAAACACTAAGATACGTGTATTAAAAATGTGCAGAGTATATGTAGTGCTTGTCCTGGGAACGTTAGAGCAAACAATGTATGCTGCATTCCAGCACAGAATATGTGACCATAACAATTAGGAACCATCTGGTGACCTGGCACTTACTGGTATAGGAATGAAATTTCAATTAAGTTTTATTATCCAAAAATGTAAGTGACAGCTCCCACTTGAAACCCCAGAGCCACTAAGCTGTCCTAATAAAGAGAAGGATGCCACCCAGTTAAGGTGTTGGATCACACAGCTTGATGGCATACCTTGTAAATAATATGCTCCCTTCCCATGTTCTTGGGCACAAATTGCTTGTACAGTTGGATTTTTGAGAAGATCTGTCTGTATTAAAGGTAAATTGGGAGTCACGTTGCAGTTCATTGAGAACGAGGTAATACAATAGAGGGGTCAGCCATCTCCCAGGTTTTACAAGCCAGGATTGCATCTTGTGCAAGGTAAGAAGAAAAGCCCTACTGAAAACCCGTATTCTGGCGATGAGGTTATGTCAGCTAACACTGCAACTGTGTTCAGTTTACCTGGACCTGTGAAACAGAGCTCAGGAATTCTTCTCTCCCACCCCAAAAGCACACCTCACTGTCAGATTATAAACAATTCAGATGATATTCTTCAAGGTCTCAGAAGAGAACCAACGTATTAGCAAGTTTCAAAAGGGAGGATGTTAACACTGTAGCAAGAACATATTCACAGTCTTTTAGCAATGAAATATGTTCCCATACTGAGTGAATAAGCCCTGATTTTATTTATTTATTTATTTGTTTGTTTCCCCAGGGCTGCTCTTTAATAGTTAGTGTAAAACACTATGGGTCTGTCAAAAATAAAATAAAATAAAATACAAACAGTCGCCTCATCCAAAAATGCTTCATCTTTTCCACATTACAGTTTAATTATTGTTCATAGACTCTGCAGCTATCGACCCATGAAAGTTATCACAGATGTCAATTTTGTAGTCAATATATCAATCTGTGGTAGAGACCTGGAAAAGTCTGTTAGGTTTCATCCAGTCACCAGTTCTCCAACCAGAATCAGAATTTACCAATAAGGAAAACTGTCGTGGTTTAACCCAGCAAGTGGCTGAGCGCCACACAGCTGTTTTCTCACTAACCCCCACCTTTCCCGTCTGATGCAGGAAACAAACAGTTTGGGGAAAAAAGAAAAAAAAAGTAGAACTCATGGGCTGAAATCAAACCATTTACTAAGATAGAGAAAAGGAAAATAGTGATGACAATGCATATATACGTGAAGGTATATAACAAGTGATGCACAAGCAATTGCTCACCATCCCTCGACTGACGCCCAGCTAGGCTCTGAGCAGCAGAAGAGAGTGAGATGAACTCCTATCCCCTTCAAAACTCCTTCCACATGATGTCACATGGTATAGAACATCCCTTTGGCAAGTTTAAGTCAGCTGTCCTAATTCTGTCCCCTCCCAGCTCCGTGGGCCCTTCGCTGAGCATGGCCTTGGCTCCGTACAGCACTGCTTAGCAGCGACTATAAAGACCAATGTGCCATCAATGTTGCACTTCTCCTAGAACCAAGGCATAGCATTGTAGCAGACACTAGGAAGAAAACAATTCCACCTCAGCTGAAACTAAGACAAAGGTAAACCTAGATCATGACCCACTGCGCTTTAAGTTCATTCAAGAAAAACTCCATAGACCCACACCTTTCAAACAGGTTGCAGCCTCTGTTTCTGGAAAATTTCTCTAGTGTACATTCACAAATACACACTTGACTTTGTAACCCATTAACCTTAATATCTGCCATCATAAGAAGAGTAGCAGAGGATTTCCAGGCATTCATTAAGCTTCAGTATTCTTCTCTTTCAGCAAAGATGACTGCACAGATATCACCGCCACCAGAAATTGGCTACCACATATATTTATGCTTTTTGAGCACTTCATATGAAGTATTTCTGCCTCTTAAAATGGTTTCTTGCAGGCCCTGTATTTAGTAAGACAGCAACCTTTGTGCAGACAGAAGCTATTCAAAGTTTTGAAAAACAGAATTTACTTCTACTCAAGCAAAATATCAGTAGCATAATCCTATTCTCAGAGTAAGCTCTGCTTGGAAACTAAATGACCAAAGTGCTCCCAAGTGTAGCAATTAGTATTTTAGCCAGTGGAATCAGTTGGGGAGACTCTTGTAAATTTAATGAATTCCCCAGTAGTCACTCCATCATCATTACTAATACGTTGGCAATACTGCTAGAGGTAATGTTGCCAATCCATTATAAGTCCTCACTTATTGCCTTAAATTTTAAATTAATGGATTTTGCAGGTGAACTCTTCTCCGATGGTGATACTTTGTGCTAATGCAATCACAGAGGGGCCATTTGGGAGCATAACAAGACTGAACTCAATACACTTGGCAAGACATCACTGGGAAGCTCAGGCAAGGTATTCGTCACTGAGTTTCTGTTCTTTATCTCTTACCTCCCTAAAACTTGTGCCTCTAAACTAGACCATAATTAGATCTACCCCTTCTGGGATTCATTTTCCAGATTAGAATAAGGCATAGAGAGTGAAAACTCAGGCTTGCTATGTATTCAGCCAGCATTTGGATGTGAATATGGAAGTGCTGAATACAACAATGACATGCAGCTACAGAAAGCAATGCTTGAAGGACTCAAGACTTCATCTAACATATCCCCTTGCCCTCAGGTGAAAATCAACATGCAGCTACATCATTGCTGACAGATTTTTCATCTAGCTCATTCTTTGAAACCTTCAGTATGAGAGATTCTGCATCTTCCCCAGGCAACATGTTCCAGTGCTTAATTATCTTGAATGTTAAAAGTTTCTCCCAGTGTCAGATGTCAGTGTCCCCTGGTGCTATTTAAGTCCATTATTTCCCAACCTCTACACTACAGAAAGAACAAGTTATTCCCTTCCTCTTTAAAGCAGCTTTCTGTGCATTTAAGACTTGCCTTTTTGCGTGGTTTCTTTTCTCTTGACTAAACACCCACAGGTCTTGCAGCCTTCACACAATGGCCAAGGCTGGCAAAGACCTCTTAGTCCATCTGCTCCATCCCCTGCTCAGGCAGGGCCACCACAGTAGGTTGCCCAGGGCCACATCCTGGCAGCTTTTGAGGATTTCTAAGAAGGGAAACCCCACAGTATGAGGAAGCCTTCCTTCATAGGCCACAGCTCTCTGGTCACGCTTCTTGCTTTGCTGTTACAGCCTCATAACATTTTCCTTAAAACAAATTACCCTAATCTATGCACAACCACACCAGATGAAGTTTACACAGGATCTACTAGACAGGAAAAACTACTTCACATGCCTTCCAGTCTCTCCCTGTTTGGCATCATCTGCAAGTGTAATATATCCTTCCTCTTTCATCAATTAGTCAATCAGTTGTGAATGAAAATATTGACTATGCCCAGAGCCATTACAAACTCTCACAATGCCTTACTACCACTTATTTCTATTTTCACAGTCCTACAGAGAACTGTTCACTGAGAACACAAAGCCAACTGCACTAAAAATTTCACATCCAGAGCACGTTCCCCAGCTTATCTGCAGGAATGTCAGAGCATCCTAATGTCAGGACACATGACATCTACGGATTCTTCCCTATCCAAACAGCCTGTTACACTGTCACAAAAAAGAACAGATTAGTCTGACATGATTTGTTCTCAACAAATCCATGCTGACTGCTACTCATTTCCTTGTTATCTTCCAAGCACTTACAGAATGTTTATGTGATTATTTGTTACAATATTTTTCCTCTTGGATCTCAAAAAGAAAAGTCAGACACCGTGCAGGTAAACGGTGGTAAAGACAATCTGTCCAGAAAAACAAATGATGAGTAAGTGAGCACAACATACCTCAGTGGTTTATGTTTACAAGCAATCAAAACTCTAATAGATCAAAATTCAATTTTGATAAGGTGGGGGAAAAAAAATGAAGAAAGAAAGGGGAAAAAAGCTTGTAAAGTGAGGTCCTAAGTCCTTTACTTTCCTTGCATATCTTTGTTCACTGTTTAGGCAGATCAACCAGAGTCCAGAGAAATTTAATAATGAGATATAATAATACCATTAAGCAACAGCAGCATGATCAGATTCATTCAACCCTCTGAAAAACTTCGACTTTCCAAGCTGACTTAACTGTTACAAAATAACATCCTCAAGATGTCTTGTTCAAGATGTTCAAGGCTGGAAATTACTTATGGTCCAGATTTCTCATGATCAGTGCATAGGAAGAAGTTTCCTTCTGGAATCAGGAGGGCCCAAATCCCAAAGAAGTCAAACGCTTATGGGAAAGAGTACTCCATTTACACCAACAACTGGTCTTGTCTGCACCTAGCAGCCTCATCCTACACTTGCAGGCTTGGTTTGGGAGACAGCATGAGCTAGAGCAGTTCCCAAGAAACAAACTGGATAAGATCCTCTGTCTTGAAGACAAAGAATTTGATTATCTCAAAATAATTAAGGCTCCACCACTCGCTGATGGGCTGCTGTAGCATATAGCAGCTTTGGAGGCCAGCCTGGACACAAAGAAGTTTTCATAAAGTACAGTGAAAAACCTTACCAGGAATCTGTGACAAGCTCAGTGTATATCTCGGCCCAATCTCTCATCATCATGTTGATGTCATATTTTTGGCTTAACCTGATGACCACCTTGCTCTCTGTTCACCGCACTGAGAGGTCTGGCTAGGAATCCAGTGGCACACGTGGAGAGGGCAGAGAAAAAGCCCCAAATCCCTACCAGCCTTGCCCCTGGAATGCGCATGCTTGAATAGAGGGGCATAGCTCCATTTTTTCCCCATCCACGAACACTATAGTCATCCCCACACATTGGCAGACCCCAGTTTGAAATTCAGGAGAGATAGGGATAACTCCTTTTCCTTCTGAAGGCACATAATGTAGAAGCGACCTCCTTGCTCCCAGAGTGCTGTGACCCCTCCAGATCCCAGCATTTATGGTAGACAGTCTTGACCGTGGCTGAAAGGACAGAGACACTGCAGGTCTTCACAAACTTCAAAGTAAAGCTGAAGATTGCTTCCATAACTCCAGATCCCATTGTCTCCAACCTTTATCTCCTTCCCTGGACCTAAAACCTCCTGAACATCTCTTCACTCAACCCAGAAGAACCAATTTCCTTAATAATGCTTTAAACCTCCATTTACCATTTCTTTCTACACATGCATCCTTCATCATTCCTTTCAAATTTGTACAAATTCTTACTGAATTTTCACAGTTAGACTCAGATTACATTTCCCCCTAGTAAAAAGCTGTAGTATCCATTGATCCCTTAATTTTCAATAATTAATTTTTCAGTGCTTAGATTTAAGCCTGCACAGAGCCACACACTTCATAGAACAGACAGAAGCTTTGCAAAATTTTTGAATTTTCCATTCATTCATCTAGAGCATTTAATCTGCACTTTCATGCCTACAAATAGCTTAAAGCAACTGTATTTTCAGTTTATTGTTATCTGACAGACCACTGTGTATTGAGCTTCAAAAGGAATGACGTTGAATGACAGGTAATTTGAAGAAGGGCAAAATGTGATTGTCATGTCTCAGCAAACATTGGTGAAATCTATAAAATCTAAAAGACCATTCAGAGTGCTAGAAGAAAGTACCTCGTTATTGTTCTCATTGCGATTGCTAACAAAGCTATCTCATTGTTATTGGTAAATAACCTCAAATTTAAACAGTAACATCGTAAAGAAAAGCAGATGGATGAAAAATTTTGTAAGATAGATTAGTAAAGAAAAAGAGAAACATAACTTGTCATGATATTCCAGTTATGAACATCAAGACTAGTAGAACTTGCAAAGCCAGAAGAGAGCTACAGAATGCTTTGTTTCATTGCTTATGCACGGTTTCAGCTTTAATGTGCTCAAAGAACCATTCTGAACCTTGTATTCATACTGGAATTTTAGAAGGATGTATCAAACAGGTAGTTCTTTAACTTCTGTACTTACGTCTTAATGTATCAAAATGCATCTTTTAAATACTCCCAACAGGGTAGGAACTGTCATTTTTAATTTTAAATTCACCCCCCAAGCCCTATTAGTCCAATTCTATCTCAAAAGGATAAAAGGAGAAAAGACCGTACCACCCATAAGCATACTTTCAATTTCCTGGACTGGTTTGATTTCACTCTTCATAAGTAATCATGATGCAAGTGCTTGACATGGCTTTTCTTTACACTCTGCCCACACAAACTTATTCCACAGCAACTTGGGCAGCACAGATGTTTGTACTGTCTCTTTTTTGCATAGTCTATTAAAAAAAAAAAAAAAAGTAATTTTTCACTCTAAACTTGGTTTCTGTTCTCAGAAGGATAAGGTACAGACAAATCAGAAGCGGATTTGCTCCTTTGGAATTTCTGTAAAAATTGCTTTAAGCATGGAAGTGGGGCTTCTAATACTATGACCATTACACACTTCAGCTTTCAATTTATTACTGAAGAAGTGTATTTGTGACTTGTTAACAAAAGAGTAAGAATTTCTTTACTCAGTCAGATTTCCCAAGCACCCTGACTGGAGACATGGCAAGAGTAAGAGCTTCGTCTTGTGTTACTTTCCTTAGACAGAACAGATGAGCGGCATTCTTTTACAGAATGGAGGCACATTCATTTGGTGTTGAATTTTAGCTGGAACCTTCCTGATTTAACAACTGAGATAACCTTGAACATCAGGAGTACATCTTTACTCAGTGCAAATAAGGAGGAAGGGAGGTACAGATCTCAGTTACGGATTGGGAACAATGTGGAAAATCTGTCACCTTACCAAATACATTGAATGACGGGTTTTTTGAGTCAGTTGTTGCTACATTAAGGTTATCATTTTCTTTCAGTGTACCATACTTAAAATTGCTTGCCCTCAGAGTATAAAAATCCAAGAGTTGAAAGTAAATCATGGCACAGATCTCCCTACAGCAGAGGGCAAACTGGAGAATTTATGAGAGAGCCAGAGCACAACAAAGCTGTTTTGCAAAGATAAGCTGAAAAGACCTTTCTGCTGGGAACTAACCACTTAGTTAACTAATGCTATGCTAAGTTTTAAAAGCCATTTTATCTAAGACTTTATAGAGCAGCTATCCTTAGTGTGTATAAATAAAGGTCCAGTAAAAAGGTATATGAAAAGGACACATGCACTGTAGGTCTTCCTCACTGTACACCCAGCCTTTGCTAGTTTATGTTCCCAGAGATGCATCCTTCACAATATGCTGCTGATTCCCATGGTACTAAAGCAACCACTTCAGCCAGCTGCATCCCAGGCACCCTTGCTTCATCCTTTTCTTCCTGTGGGAAAGCACACACAGGGCTCCCTCCGATCTTTCTGACTTCCAAGCATGTGTAGTGGCAACAGAGCCCCTCTTCCAGAAGGAAGAAAGTAGAAGATTACTCACCACAGGCATCTCAACTACAAATTTTAAAAAAGGATGAAAATCCTATTATGATCTCTTGGTGAAGATCAGCTAAGAAGAATTATGAAATTGAAAACAGTTTATTTTAAATATCAGTTATTGTCTACACACACCATTAACCAGTCTTTATGTCCGGTGCCAGTGAAGTGTGTTTTGGAGTTTGAGACTGCTATGTGGATGAACGCTGGATGGAACACAAAGATAAGATGGGATTCTTCTGCACCTCTTGGCGAATAAAGAATGGCTCCCTGCCCATCTCTGATGAACCAAAAGGACTGGGCACACCAATATTAGTGTGATTTCTGAAAGACTGAATCTTGTCTTAGGACTCTACACTGGCATTGACAATGACACACAAGGCAGAAAAGATAATTGCTTTCCAAAAAGATCCACTGAGCATACGTTTCTGAAAGCAGGAAGAGCTTGTTTGTGCTGATAAGCCAAACAAAACAAAAGTTGGAGTTACTGACAGCCTGTTGGAAGAGCACTGATTTTAAAAGCTCTGCTTCTAACAGGAAAGCTCAGTGACCAGGCGCCTCCATCTCCAGGTTCCACTGTGCCCCATACTACCATGGAATTGTGCAAGGCTGTGAAATGTTGCAAAACTGAAGGGGAAAAATGGATCACTAGGCTTTCAAAATGCCTGTGCTTTTCTCTGTCCTTTAGCACTGCTTCTGCAGAGAGGCAGGATACATAGCAAACTCTTTTAGTCCCCTGAGAATCCCTCAGGCACAAAAAAGAGGGCATTTATTTTTCTCTTAGATACCTTAGAATTCAGAAGTGATACAGGCTATTCATCAGTGTCAAGTTTTGAGCTTCTTCCTCTTCACAAGAAATTTTTCAAATATTAAATATTTATCAACCTGGAAAATCTAACTTTTTTCAGCCTTTCTCACTTGTAGCAATACAAATAAGTACTGTATTTTCATCTACATGCTCTCCACTCACAAATACCTGCTCTCCTTTAGAAATAGAAGAGTTCAAAACAATAATAAAAAAGTAGCCCTTAGAATTATCCAAACTCCCACATAACCTACAATAAATTATGGCTGAAAAGTTACTGTGGGAAAGAAAGTAGATTGTGAGGGACCAAGAACAGGATGATGGGAAAACCTTCCCCTGGGCAAACATCCCAAACAGTTATTGAGTCACAAGGTTTTTATACTTACTCGTAAAATACACTTGGCTACTTCCTCTCTGCAGCCCTGTGTTATTCCATCTAGGTAAATGCAGTAGACAGAAAACAGTCATTTTAATAACCAATTTTTAAGCCCATCTCAGTTTACCAGCAGTAAGAGATCAACTCCTGCTTAGCCCAGAAGTGCCATCAATACAGGGAAATAACTAGCTTAAGATCTACAGAAGGATCCACCTACCCTCCAGTCCAGTAATCCACTGTTTCACCTTCACTCAAAGCAGCAACTTCATCCCCAAGATTTGGCTGTCACCACAAGGACAGGCTGAAATGCTCCCAGCTTGACCCAGTGGAACCAACAGCAAAGTAGAGCCATAGGGATTTGAAAACTGCCCTTGAGGGTCATCAGAACACAAGTTAATGGTCCTGGGGCTGAAATGGTACAGGGCTGCAGGCAGGGTAGTCCCAAGTGAGGCTCATCAAGGCCATTAAGACCATTAGGAGGGCCCCAGGGCCTCAGCACTCTTCTCAAATACCTTTATCTAGTACAATATGGATCATAAGGCCATAGGCACAATTGCTGTGAAATTCAGAGCCAGACTGTGGTGGAAGTCTTACGAAGATCCACCATCTCTGAGCTCACCTAAGGGGTCTCAGAGCTGTATCCCCATCCACACAACTCTCCCCAGCTTGAGATGCTCTCAGCCATCTGGAATTGGCTGCAGATCTTCCAAATCCAAACCCACCCAAGACTGCATTCACTCCTGGGCTTTCCTCACCTTCACTGCTGAATAGTGCCAGCGTGCAAATCCCTCTTTTCTCCTTCCCTGTAGCCTAGGTTGGGCACTGGTGCAGCATCCACATACACCACTCAGAGACATGCCTGCAATTTAAACACTGCTGACTGCCAGCATGAGCTGGGCTACAAAACTCAGCTACAGAACAATGCAGCACAGTAGAGCGGAGCCTCATAATAAGCAACTTAACCCTCTCTGCTGCATCACTGCAGCACTCAGTATACTTTATTAGAGCTTGTTTTCTCAATAGCTTCCCACAGACCCAAGCAGGGAAACAGCACTGAGAGTAGCCATTTGGCATCTAATGGCACAGAGGGGTTTCCTGCAAATACAGTTTACTTAAATACCATCTGCTCTCCCACTTAGTCAGGAACGTTTCTCTTGTATAAGGAGTTTTCTCGGATCTTATTTATATAACCCTCTGAGGCACATTAAGCCCCAAACCTAATTGTTTTTGAGATGAAGACATACCATTTAGACAATCAAGGTCTAAAGTTATGTGTTCTGAAATTTAGTTGTAGTTAATTACAAAAAAAGAAAAGGGACTAAAAAAAAAAAAAGCTTTTCTCCTGCCTTACCCTCTGTCTGAACTCCTCCAGTTTGTTTTTGCTAGCTCTCTTGTTTATAGCCAATGTGAATCTCACACTGTGTTGCCCCAAGATGCTCTAATAATTTCAAAGCACTCTGTTCTTCTGCGTGTTCCTCAGCCTTGCTAGAAGAGGTTATTAATCACCTAACCATCCCATACATCTCCAAGCTGAAAAGCCTATGGCTCCCAGCAGAAGCATCTCCTCAATACCTCGTGGGTGAGCCTGCCTGTTCTCACTGCCTCTTGCTCTGCTGACCCCCAGAGTATGCAAAAATAGTGCTGACTTTTAAAAAGAAATGACTGCAGGTGCCCAGCTCTTTGTTTATTCTGGCAAGGCTGAAAATAGCAACCGCTAACAAATATTCTGCCCTTCACAAGGCTTCTCACAGAGATGCAGCTGTTATCTCATCTAGTAAAAGTGCCAGCCCTAAGGGGAAAACAGGCGCCTAATTAGGTTAGGATAAGCTTCAAAAAGGTGACTATCTAAAATTAATACCCATAATGCTGTGTGGGCTTGGAAGCTTGAGCTGAATTCTCATTTGTGCGGTAGAGAACAATTATTTCAAGCCTTCTGTTTCCCATACTTTTCTCACATGGATCGATGATCATGTTTAATCATCAAAACCAGCATGTAAAAGGAAGAAGTACAGCTCTGGCAAGGTGGACAGGCCCCTGGAACTTAGCATTGAACTTCTAGGGAATATCTCATCCTCTAGACTCCTGATTTACCAACCTCCCAAGGCAAAGTGCATCCACAGAGGATCTGTTCAGGTTTCACAATGACACCCATGCATTATGCACAATTTTGGAATTTGTCTGTGTCCTGTGAAAATCAACCTAACAAATGGTGGGAGCTGAGACACCTTCTCCCCAGTAAACTTTAGCACCTTGACACAAGAAGCTTTCTGTAATTAGGGACACCATGCCAAATTTGCAAGGTCAGATTACATTATTATTCCAAATATACAGGGCTTCGGATAAAGAGCCAACAAAGTGAGATAAGAAACTCTGTATTCTGAGCTTCTACCATCCATACAAAAAGGAAAAGTTATTTTAAGAAAATAACAACTAAAACATTAGGAAAACAAAGCACATTTAGGGAGGGAAAACTGAGCAACTTATGAGAGCCTCACCAAGGAATTTCTATTCACAGTCCACTGCAACAGTGTCTACAGACAAAGCTCCAGCAGAATGACTACACAAAAGGTCACACTGGAACATTTATTATGGCTTAGTCTGAAGGATCACAAAACTCCAGGTACAGTCCATTAATCCATCTTTGCAACACCCCATCATCCCTTTTTATTGAAATACAAGAGGAGAGACATAAATCACGGGCCTTCCCACTTCTTTTTTTTTTATATTATGTCTGCTTGGAGGGCTTGAAAGTTTGCCTCAAAAAGTTTATGAGGACAACCAGGGCGGTCTGTCAAGACTATGGTTCTCTGCTCATGTATATAAAACTATTTTTAAAATTACAGGGTAGTATAGCTTGGTTAAGAGGCAGAAGGGATTAAGTCTGATTTAAAACACTTGAGGCTAAACAATGTTTAATATTTAAACAGAAATACCTTCTTGGGATTTTGTACAGCATATGTCAAAGTCATATCTGTAGCTTCACATAAGCACAAAGATACACTCAATACTGAAATTAAAAACATATAAGCCAAGACCTTGCATCAATCCTCGAGAAGTAAATGTAACAGAAATTACAGCCAAGAAGTTTTGAGTTAGTAATACATTATTTTTAACACTGTTGACTATTAATGTGTAGGCAGAGAGAAGATTAGAACCTGCAGCAAATAAGAAGAGACCGTTTACAGTTTAGCTCCCAGTTTAGACTACTATCCTGTTTTTCTTCAAACTTGCAGACTTCTGTGCCCCACTGTTCCTGAGGCAAATGCCTATTGTAAGAAAGATGGAAATATTTCCCTGTCACTGACCTACACAGTGTAAGGGAATAAAAGAAATTGCCTTCATGTCTCTGGATAGATTCCAGCCTCTGTACATTTTGATAGTTAAAACAACAATAAACATTCAGATCCATCAATAAAGTGAATCATTAAAATGTCACTGTTTCTCCATTCTCACCAGGGGAAGAAAATCATTCTGAAAATAGGCATTGCTGTGGAAGAATCCAGGACAGCTTCTCTTCCAGAGAAATTTTTGAGCATGCCCTGGGCCATGGCTTTGCTTTTTCCATGGAAAATGTGCAATAGAAAATGGACAGACAAGGCAGGATCTAGAGCCACGTATTACAGAAGGGTAACGTGCACCACTGCTCTTCCTTTTGTAACACTGCAGCACAGGCATATCTGTAATGAGGGCTGGAAGAAGCTGTTGCTCACAGCTCCCTCAGGCCAAAAGCAACGCCCTGTGGGTTGCTCTACAAACTGAGCTCATGCTGGACGATAGCTCACGCATAGGAGATGTCTAGCCCAGCTTCTATTGCTTGCGCAGATAACAACCCACACACGCTCCAATTGCTCCAGCTTATTCTCTTCATTACATTTCACAAAGCTGTGACTCATGACTGGATGATATCCAGAGTCCCCACTTGTAAGGTGGAACAAAATAAGGGGCTGCTTCAGGGTCCAGATAGGATGTCATACACATTGAGCCATCCTGGCAGGTTCTGCTCAAGAGCAACAAAAAAGCTCCATCCATAGTGAGCACACAAGGAGAAACAGCCCTGCTGCTCCACAAGGTTCATGCTGCTGCAAAGGCTCCTTAGCCCTAGGACAAACAGGTCCTGATGTTACAGCACCTCAGAGAACTATATAGGGCTCATCTCTCTCGGTTCTGAAGGATTTACCTCAAAGAAGTCACCACAGCACACAATTTGAGAAATTTGATAACAAATAGTAAGTCAAAAGCACTTACACTTACTTGTGACAAGGAAAAAAAGATAAGGGAAAATAAAGGGAAGACCTTAGCATGTTATAAAAAATGTAATCACTGCTGGATCTCATCTGCAAAAAATGCATTGCTGAGGTAGCTGATAACCTCAGTCACAAACCTTACAGAAAGTTTTCCCCAAACCATACCAAGGTTCAGACTTCACAATAAGACCAGCTGAACTTTGCCTGATTTCTAATTTTTGGCAGAGCTGTTGGAGAGCTTTATATAGTAAAGATATAACTTGGATCATAATCGCTCATGTTGCAAACTACTGAAGTAGCTGGAGTTACACTAGGGAGCAGTCTGACCCTTTATCTTCCAACATTATATTAATTACAAGAAGAAATTTAGCATTTTTATATTTTACTTTTACAAGTCATTAAATATCAATGTAATTGCAGCGCTGTTTCATTTCTAGAACATGAATTCTAATTAATAGCATTGCAGTAAGTTAATTTAATATGGTAATAGCTTTCAGAATAGCTTAATTGTTGTCATTACAGAGCACCTGCAGATGTTCAGCCAATCAGCTCATTCATTATCTGACCAATTTCATGTATCCATATGTAGGGAAACCTTTGCCTGCAGGAAAGGTAATAAAATGTCTCCAGCACTGCTACTGGAAAGAGCTTTGTCTTTTCTAAGGGTTGAAAGGTCTGAGGGGAAGGAACCAGTTGTATCTATACAGGAGAATTTTTTTTGACATCACTGGCATTTTGAAAATAGAACTCTCTCTTGATGTCTGTAACCAGAACATGCTGTCCTATATTGCCTTTCACTCGTAAGGCTGCTGTTTAATTCAGCCTCACGTTACAAATAGCCACAAGCTCTGTATAAGACAATGCTGGGCCACTTCTACATCATTTAAAGCAAATTCTCATGTGGACGTGTTTGGGAGTAACCAGATTGCATTGTTCTTTCTATGCTTTATGGCAGCTCATCAAAATGAAAAAAAAAAAAAGGAGAAAAATAATAATAATAATAAAAAAAGACGTTCTTTGAGACCCAGAAGAAAGGAAGAAAACTGGAAAATATTCTTTATGATTTCAGTTCTTCTCAGCAAGAAAAAAATTTTAAGGTCTACCTTTTGGTTATATTTGTGCAAGAAAGAGCTGTTACAGCAAAATATTTGAACTACTGGCCTGCATTTTTTTTTTTCCATCTTTGCCTTCCTAAAGCCTACTGTTTTCTTTATGACTTGTATACTTCAGCTGTGGGAAAAGCCTGGCTCCATTCCCTGAGCCCCATACCTGGCAGCAGCAGATCCCCGTGAGTTTTCTTCAAGTGGAAGAGGCCAGGTCCCTTCCTCTCACCACACACTGCTGTTCTTCCCATCCAGAAATGAAATTGCTTTTATCCTTGGCTCGAGCTACACAGGTTTGCCCGTCCTTGTCCCCACATTAGCGTTGGTTGCTCTTCAGGACTGGCACACAAGACTGTACTTTATCTTCCTAAATTAGAGACTCTGCATGCTGGTAGGAAGCCAGCGGGAGATGCTTCCTCTCCAGCAGGCAAGTTAGCGCCAGTCAGCCCACAGGCCTGGGCCTCTCTGTGTGAACAAGAGGCTCCTGGCAAGCCAATGTCCAGGGGCCCTTCTTGTCTCAAAGGCTGCCTTTCCCCAAAAGCTGCAGGCCCCACTTCTTTCCTCTGCTTGAAAATCTGCCAGCAGTTAGTACAGCCTGAATTATCTTGGTCATAATGACTCAAAGAGATGTAACCTTGGTTTTGAAGCACGCTACAGTACGTAAAGCATGAAAGAACTGTTCATCTCTTTGTGAGAGGCAAAGAGAGTTCTGGGAGTTCTTTACAATTTATCCAGCCTCTTACTCTGCAAGTTAAAACTTACAGTGTTAATAGAGGATCCATCCAGACAGCCTTTAAAAAGGAGGAGGACAGATGACCTTTATGGCATGTTCTGTAGCACAAGAAACACTACAGCATCGTTTTCAGGATGGGAGAGAGAAATTGCTAGCAGAGGAACAAGACTGACTAAAACAAGCCAAATTTGCCCTACAACATCTCCTTTCAGTAGCGGAGATATAATTTTGCTCTTAGACTTGTTCAAATACAGTAACATAACAGCAGAATTCAGCAAAGAATAGACTCTTAATTCACAGCTCAATAAATGTGTCCTTTTTTCTGCTTCAATACGGATCATCCTTATCTATATATTTGACACCCAGGTTCACTAAGTCCAGGGACCATTGTGAAGCAGAACTATAAAAGAACATTCATTCTGATTTAGTTTTGTAATTAAGCTGAGGTCCTCGGGTATATTTCAAGGCCATTCTAATCTCTGAACTTCTAGAAGAGTTGTTCTGATTTTAAACCAGTGTGTGTTAAAGAAAATATTGGCCTCCTTTCCCGGAGCTGGACTTGCGCAATGCTTACATTTAAAACTAATTCCACTGAGACCCCCATAGCTGCTTTGATTGCAAAAAGCCAAATGTTTCTATCCACTACACAGCAAAGGAAGGAGCAAAGGGCTTTGCAAACTGGAAAAAAGGACAAGACGAAAGCACAGATGAGATGGGAGAGAGCTTTGCCCTATATTCCTGGTGAGTCTGCAAAATCTCTTCACTATTAACATTACAAAGTTTGATATCTGAAAGTTTCAGAGAAGCCAGCATGCAGCACCTGGAAAGGGTATAATGCCTAACCACCAGCATGTTTTTCAGGCAAAGTTAATGCTGCTTGCAGCAATGTTCGCATGAGCTTGGTGCAGCTGTAGCTGCCCCAAGGAGCACAGACTCGCAGCAAAGCAGTTTTGGCAACAGCGATTTTTAAGGGCAGTGCAACCACACTGTGGGATGGTGAGCCACAGTGAAGCAGTGTTGCTGCCAGATGCCCTGATGAGCCTGGCTGGGTCAGGGCCCTTGGCTCAAGTGGAACTTCTGGCAGGCTGTGTGACTGAAGGGAGGTGAAGGTGAACTCTCCTGAGAACCCACACAGCACATCCAACTGTGGATCCCAGGCTTTCACTTCTTGCTCCAGGAAGGTCTCAGATCTAGGGATTGGACTAGATTAATTCCTTAGGTTCCATCCAAACCCTATGATTCTGTGATTTGTGATCTGTGGCATACACAGGCTGTTTGTGGAAGGCCCTCTGTACCTCTCATGCTATCACCAACCTCTTCACTCTCCATGAATGTGCTTTGAGTTTGTGTTTCATTTTGCAGAGCACCTCAGATAGCCTTTCCTTTCTAATGAAGGTAAGAGGTATTTGACCAAGATGAGCAGGAACTAGCACAGAAGCAGAGAAGTAACACCTCACAGTTTCATGTGTGCTGAAGTCTGACCAGCATTTGGCTGACGACTAGGAAAAAAATGAAAGCGATGTCCTTTCTTTGCCTTCTTTTGCTCTCAGAAAAGACTGTGAAAGGTCTAACATCAGTGAGACTGGAAAATTGAAGAAGAGAAGCATGGAAGGTAGAAAATAAAGATGACCTCAAGCTGACTGTTCATTCTCTCCTCAGTGATTTCACAACTCACCCACCTGACCTGCAGAGAATTCCTCCAGGAAGTGAAAAGTATCTCTTTAAAGGATGTTCTTCTCTGAATAGAGAATGCCCAGCCATCTACCAGTTCTTCCCTCAGCATGTGAGAGACTGCAGCCCAGAATAAGAACAGGAGGCCTGTCACAGCAGGAATGGTGAATAGGGTTAGTTATCTGCTACAGAAACAAATGATGTCTCAAAAAGAAGAAAGAAAATTCTCTCCTCCCCCGTAAAAAAAGAAAAAGAAGAAAAAAGAGAAATCTGCTAGATCACAGAGGCATTACCTTTCTGAGAAAAGTTCTTGTGTTCTTTCTGTTATCTCAGTAATGCCACTGAACTCCTTCAAAGGGAGTGTTAGAATGCAAACAAGAAAAGCAGTAAGAACAACATGATGAAATTTTGTGCAAGAGAAATTAGAAACTCTGAGATGTTCACTTAAAGCAGTGTGTCCTTCACAAGTGATCTGTTTGACATCAGTCCCTAGTGGTCTATCCTGTGTGCATTCACCACTAGCTGGTCATGAAATGTGTCAGGCTGCCAGCTGGACAGACATACCTCCACTGCAGCCATTAGCGTTTGGGGAGGTGGCTGGAGCTGGGAGGAAATGCATGGAGGTAGAACTGCTTCTCTTTTTATTTCAAAAACAAAACAAAGCAAAACAGGAGGTGTTGTTCTTTCTCTGCCTTTCCTGGATGTGGGAGGCGAGAAAGGTAAAATAAAATCTGGTTCAAAAAGATAACAAATGTTCAGCTCCAGTGAGTCATCACTATCATAAATGTCATTACTTTTACTTAATGATGCATCCAAAGAACCAAAGTGTGCACATTACTTTCTCTTAGAAAGCAGAGAACAATGCAGCCAGCCTTACTTAAATTTAGATGTTTTGTATTTAGAAAACCTCTCGACACTGTATTCTGAGCTTCTATGTGCAAGCTATAAAAATTCACTGTAGCTTACTTATTTTAGTCCTTCTTAAAACAGTCATGCAATAGTCAGCAAAGAATTTATTCAGAGAACTTCCCAGTTATGAATTTTCCAAAGGAAATTCATTTTCCAGGGTTGCTTTAAAAATATATTACATTCCAAGCAGTTGGAGGAGCATTTTCCTTTGAACTGACTTCTCTCTCTGTTCTCCAGCAGGCAGCTCACTCACACAGAGCATTTCCTGGGATCGCTACTCACAGGCGAGATCCCAGCTACAGTGCAGAACCCACCACTGAATGTGTGTGATATTGGGTCCATTCCTCAGCATACTGATCCAATTTCCACAAACATGTCATTTAAAGCCAGTTACTTCCAATCCCCCCCCCCCAAGCAGTCTGCACATAGGGGGAACATTAATCTTGAAGGCTCCGTTTTATTCCCTGGGAACAATTGAACAATTCCTATTTGCAGTAACATCCAAATGACTATAGAAAGATCTCAACATAGCTTAGGTAATTACTCTAGCACTGAGACTTTTTTCTTTTTCCTCTTTCTGCAGCCAACTCTCAAGTATCCTTAGCTGATGAGAATGCAGTTGGGATTCTCAATCTTGGGATTTAGAATTATACCATATGCTAAATTCAGCTAAAGGTGCATTAAAGATGCCTTAGCTGCTGGACTAGAACATCATGTAAACCACATGCCAACTCTGAGCCACTGTTCAACCCTTAAACAGCCCTTTTTCTAACCATGATAACTGACTGCTGGTAGTGATTCAAATGGAGGGCAGCAAACACTGTGTTACAGCAGTGAGGGAAGCAAAATATGTTCAACTCTTGGCTGAATTTGTCCCTTTCTGCTATCAGCCAAAGGTGACAGATGAAACATTGCCCTAACCTGATGTAATTAAAAGATAGAGCTCAGAGGAAACAGCACAAGTGACAGCTGTCAAAACATAGTTCAGGCACAATATTCAAGCACTTCTTATCACTGTTTATTCATTCAAAGGTTGTAGTAATAGAGAAGAGCTTGTGTACAGCTGCCAATGCACGTCTGTACTCGGGAAGACAAGCAGTCCTTGCAGGCTTTGCAGGAACTGGGCAACAGTTCAGCACTGGTTGTGAACAGTCCAGCTCAGAACTGTGTATCTTTGCCTACCACATGATACTTCACATTCGCAGCAAGTAGGAGCCCAGAGATTCCTTGCTTGATGATCCTTTTTCTCCATTCCAGCAATACCCAGTGGGCTTAACTCACTAGAATTTGTCACTCTGGATACTTTCAGTTCAGGTGATTTCTGGCCTGATAGGGCTGCCTTTGTAATTAAATGAGAGTACTAAAAAATAAAAAGCGTTTGTCTAGATTTTACTCTCTGTAGCAGCAATGGTCTGGAAAACCATTGCCCTGTCTTACCATGGTAGCTTGTCTGCTTCTTTGGCAGCCTCCAACTGTTAGGATTCATCCCACTTTCTTCAAGAACAGTAAGCTAAGGAGTATCCCAGGGTTCAACCCAAATTGAAAATGAGTCTTCACACTTCAGTCTGAAAAGACAAATTCTGAGCTATTTGTCTGCTTTGGTTCACAGTGCTTTCCTCTACAGCCCTATACAGGTAAATTATACTTAATCCAGTTGTTAACTGTATGTGGCTCAGCAACCACTGATTCCCCATCCCTGTGACAGCACTACACTGTCACACAAAAAGTATGACATCAAATATCATCCTTAGATTAAAGAAGTCAAATATCATACTAAGCTGTATAAATAGAATGCACGTACATACTAAAATACATTCATAAAGTGAGGAACTTGTACTCCATGAAGTGCTGATAAAGCATGACCTGGATTACTGCATCCAATTTCAGTAGCCCACTTCAAGGAAGAGATCCAGACAAAGTATGCAGGAGGAAATGATCAAAGAGTTTGGAAAGATTTAATCTGGAAAAGTGAAGACAGTGGAGAGAATGGTAAGCTTCATGTACACAAAATGATACTGCAAATCAGGGAACTGACTCTTCCCAGTGCCTGTTGCAATAGGACAGAATTAATGGCTTTGATTACACAATAGAGATGCAAATTTGACATTCAGGAAAGCTTTCTAGTGGGAGGGTTAGTTTAGCACTCAAAGATTGCCTAGAGAGGTTGTGGAGTCCCCAGCAGTGGAGGTTTTTAAGAGATTAGACAATTGCCTGGTCAGAAAAGATGTGGGGAATGAATGGAATGAGTTCCCACATTTTCTTCCAGTCCAGTTTTTACAACCCTAGAAGAAGACTTTTTTTTTGTTTGTTCAGTTAATCTTTAACTGTCCTTTTAAGACTTTTGCTGTCAGAAATAGTATTCAAGAAAAGTGATGGGTAAAACCCTCTAAATGATGGTTCTACATTTGGTTCTACATTTGCATACTGGTGCATCACTGCAGCTCCCCAAACTTAATCCATCCAAATGGAGTTAATCCATCAAAACAAGCTTTTTTTGTTTCCAAAACTATAAGCCTGTAGTGGGAGTAGGGATGGATAATGAAACCTCAGTCCTAGAAGCTCCTGAGTGGCTTGGCTTTGATTTTACGATCAAGATAAGGTTTAGACATATACATCTAATGTATGACAGAGAAAAAAATTAATGGTAAGATTTTAAAGCATAAAAAGTTCACTTGAGCACAAAGCATCCATGGTTTTCCTCACAAAGACCTCAGCTCCTTAAGCCTCTCTCCTACAGGTAATCCCCTTGAAATCAAAAGTACAGAACCCACTAAGGAAATAGCACAGCTCATCAGAACAGGAGTCAAGACTACAAGATTTGCAAGGCCAAGGCACCAGTTCATACCAGTTAGTTATTGCTCTTACATGACATCCTAGTAACTACTGGCAGCTGGAAAAAGGAAGATGTTATCTGGAATGAAAATCAGAGATTAGGCAAAATTTATTTTCCTGCTGCCAGTAAAAACACCAACACAGGAGGCCAGATTTTAAAAAAGAACATGTGTCAATATGCGGATATGCATGTGTTATCTTTTAACACAGGGTGTTCCCTGCTGCTGTACGTAATTTAAAGATCTGTTGCCATCGATAACTTCTGTATCCAGTCTTGCTTGAGCTTCAGTTACTTACTGTTCCTATTTTCAAACAATTCAACATTTTGATATATTTATTAAAGAGAAGCCCCTACTGTACTTCTTCCATTGTATATCATTTTGTATTTTCGACCTAACTATAAACAGATTTTAGTTTTCCTTATGTAATACATGTATCAAGGCAAAGTATCATCTAAGTTTCCCTTTCATCCCTTCCCCACATCTTTCCCCCTAGCTTTACCTTAGATTTCAGGATTCAATTTTTTTTTTTTTTTTTTTTTTTTTTACAGTGCAAAGGGAGTCACTTTTTGGGAACTCTTCTTGCAGTGGTGTAGGAGTTTTAGTGTCAGTGTCCTGTGCCTTCACTAAGCACAGACCTGTGGAGTCTCTGTTCCACAATTCTTGTTTGTCCATGCAAGACACATTTCAGTATACATTCCTTACTTAGCCAGAGCTCCTCTAGTCTTAGAGAACAATTCTCACTTATGGCTGCGGATATTAAATGAAATTAACAGTGATGAGTTCAAAGCAAACAGATTCTAGATGACACAATATGTGGTTAAGCTATAAGACATCTTCTCAGCATAGGGAGGGATATAATAAGGTGTGTAAGTTGAAGAAAGCAAAAATTCATGATGTGAAGATTCTTGAGCGAAAAGATACTGCCATTGCCTTAGGCAATCCCTGCACCAAAAATCCCTGGATCTTAGGTGCATTCTGGGGAGGTTTGTTTTCTTCTTACATTCCTCTCCAGGCTTCCCTGTTTGGCCTTCACTTGGTCCTTTTTTTTTTTGCCCTGGTTCTAGAAACACTACGATACTTATTGAAACCTTTATTCAGTGTCACGCACAGGCAAACCATGGTGGGTAGAAAGTAGGAAGAGATGAAGGTCTTCACAAAGGATTGTAGAAAAGCAGTCTTTTGTAAGCAGCAATGTGTCTGTATCACACTGCATAAATGCGGACAGACAGACAGACATTCCCAGATCTGTTCAAAAAGCAGTGAAGAGAGAAACCCCAGTCATCTCAATTAGACATCTGCCTAACCTACTGGACTTCATTTTTTCCTCAACTGCCTTCTCTGCTCTTGTGTTCCACAAACACTGTGGAACAAAAAGTGGAACCAGAGCAAATATCAGCTTAAACCAAGAATTTGACACCACAGAGTCAAAAGCGAAGCTCCCAAACTCACAGCAAACTTCTACCTGATTTTCAAAAGCATTACTGGGATGACCGTTGCTTCAGCTTACAAACAAGAAACTGAATTCCACACCATCAGAATTAAAAACTCAGCCCTTGGATGATGAACCAGGTCCCCGTCACTGGGGCTATGCCTCATCCAGTGGGGGGCAGACACTATCTGACAGCTTTTACTGTCAGAGAGCTCCATGTTGTTAACTCCAGAGAGTAGAGACAGTGAGAACAGTTAATATAAACGTCTGTTCCAAAGTCCATGATATAAGTTGCCCTTATATTTTAGAGGAGTTAATTAATCATGTTATTCTGGGGATACTGTGCCAGGTTGTGTTGAGACTCAGAGCCCCTGAGCTCCTAAGCAGAGTGTGCTATGTGGGAAAGACAATTTCAAACCATTTCCTAAAGAACAAACTCCTATTTGTGCATATTTGCACAACCAGATTTAAAATGAACTCCCAAGTCTTTGCAGACCTCATGCAGTTCATCAATTTCTCATGACCAGTCTGGGGAAATGTAGAGGAAAGCTCACGGTACTTTCATGTTTTCTCATTAAAAAACACCCATTGTTACATTAATAAGACAGAGCACCTCAGCAGGATGTGCAGCTATGTGACATTTCAAGGCTTTTGAAGAAAACGCACAGAAAGGAAGTGAACCCCAGCAGCCACAGGCAGCAAGAAAACAAGTAAATGAGCTTTGGGCGTGGAGAACAAAGAAGGGGGAGCCAGGGAATGGATTAAAAAAGTGGAGATGCAACAAAGAAGGGGAGAACATTCTGCCTGGAAACCTCATCAGTATCAACAGACTTGAAAGAATTCTGGGGGTCAAACTGTTTTGATGCACCCACCTCATTGGGACCAGGATATGACACTGAAGAAACACTGCCCCACTCCTCCCAGCATATCACACTCTGTACTGAGATCCATTCTGAAAAAGCCAAAGGAACCAGAACTCCTACACATAATTATCATAAAGAAAATGCATCTCACTAATTCTGCAGGCATGGCTCTCTATTTGGCTTTATCCTTCTTTGTGAGGTTATCCTTTCCTCCTTTCTAGTATTGTTCATCTGATACCATGCCCTACAGGATGCCATGTCAGTAAGCACCTCTCCATTGGGAGCAGCAGTTTTGCCCCACCAGATTGAGAAGTGGAAGAATATCCATAGATACTGGCTACCTGGCTAAACACTGACTTTGTTGCTTTGGAGCACAAGGAGCTGACAGCAACAAAAGTAAACAAAGGCATGCTTTACAGACATACTTATTAGTAGTGAAAAAAAATTATATTTTAAAAGTTAGGTGGTTTTTTTTGTTTTTTGTTTTTTTTTTTTTTTCCCCCAAACCAACTGTTCCAGATTGCTGTTCCATGAGTCCCACAGTTTGAGAAAATCTGGTTCAGTGTGCATCTGGCTTAATACATTCCCCACCACATAAAACCCGTTTCACCTTTACAATAAGAGCATCTCCCTTTAGGGAGAGAAAAGCACAACCCTTTTATCTACTCACTTCAATAGTTTTCTCTTATTCCTTTGTGCTTGAGAAGTCATCCTTCCAAGCAGCTTCTATACTATACTATTAATCCAACTACACAGTTTTTGAACTCTCCCTATATCCTCTCGTATAGACCAAGCAATTGAACCTGCCTGGTCAAAGATTGAGACAATTTCACACATCCTGTATCTTTTACCAGAAGTCCTCAGACCATTTAGATACATTTGCATGTTTCGGTTTATAGTTTTAAGGGAAGTTCCCATATTCTTTCATTAAAAAAAAAAAAAAAAAAAAAAAAAAAAAAAAA
This sequence comes from Centrocercus urophasianus, assembly GCF_019232065.1. Classification (NCBI taxonomy): domain Eukaryota; kingdom Metazoa; phylum Chordata; class Aves; order Galliformes; family Phasianidae; genus Centrocercus; species Centrocercus urophasianus. The sequence continues at coordinate 65,257,757 of NW_024884142.1, forward strand.
AAAA